>NC_035440.2:45336366-45636366 GCF_002127325.2 Helianthus annuus
CCCCAAAAACCTAAACCTCCCTCACCCACCCTACCCAAGCTAAATGCTAAAAACTAAACCATAAAGCTAAACCCCACAATTAAATGGAAAAAAAATTGAACAGTACTGATGCACATGTGCATGCGAATGCGAATGCACATGTGCATGCGAATGCACATGCGCATATATCGCATACACATGTGCATCAATATTGTTGTTCAGTTTTTTTAGGTGACGTAATGTGGCCTTTTTTTATAAAAATATATTTTTGTGTGTTTTTAATTTTTTAGGTATTTTTGGTTGTGTTCACATTGGTTCTCGCGTTTATCTCAGTAAAGGGTGGTTCTTAACGGATCCTTATCCTATATATCGTGAGGGTTCTAGAGTAACACCAGGTTGAGAGTGAACTGTGTGAACTTATCTGTGCCATTGGATTATATCATCTAGAGATTTTTAAACAATGGCAAGATTGTAATTACAATGTTGTAACTTTCCTTTAAAATAATTGGTAGAAGTGCATTTGCGTCTTTGTAAATTGCATTTATTAAACAATATAATCAAAATCCCTAAAATCTTGCTAGTTTCCGTATATATAAGATACACAGCTGTTAGTATATACACATGTGTACAGTCTCGTTAGTATTAGTTTATACAAGATACATAGCTGTTAATTTATACACATGTGCACAGTCTCGCTAACTATCAGTTTATACAAGATACACAACTGTTAGTTAATACACATGTGTATAGACTTTTATACATCTGTGTATTATATTTATAAATGGTTACATAGAGGAGGAGTTGGGTAGAAAGTGGGGTTTTCCTAGAAAGTCTAGGAAGCAATAAAAATATGACACGTGGCATGGAGGGATTTTAACTAAAAGGACACTTGTGTAATTTGACATTTTATTTTATTTTTGGAATTTTATCTCTCATTAACTAACAATGCATAAGATTATGGAAACTGTTTCTGTATGATTTTCTGAATGGTGGTTTCGAAACATAATAAGACGTGAACGACACAAAAGACGAATTAAACTTACTTAAAATGGGTGATCGAGTAGCATCTGAAGATAACTTGTGTTTCATTGATGTCGATGTTCTCATCTACCCATCGGGCCCACGTTGCAAGCGCCCTTTTGTATACATCAAGAACCTTGAGCCTCGGGTACACATGATCACCTTGTTGGTAATAATTTTCTCTGTAAATTAAAAAAAAAAGTAGCAGATTAATACAGTTGTGTTTTAGAAGGAGGATTTCTTGAGCTGTGTTTTACCATTTATGCTGGTGATGATGGAGGATTTCTTGACATTGTGTTTTAACAGCAAGCATTCAGGCTGGTAATGCTGGAGGATTTCTTGACATTGTGTTTTAACAGCAAGCAGATTAATACCGTTGTGTTTTAGCATTCATGCTGGTAATGCTGGAGGATTTCTTGACGCTGTGTTTTACCATTCATGCTCGTACGATGTGTGACATTTGTCACGATGTCTTTTCTTGATGTTGTGTTTCTTCATGAAGGATAGAAGGAAGGGAGAGAGAAGAGAGAAAGGGAGAGAGAGAGAGAGAGAGAGAAAATCGCAAGAAATGTGGGGTGGTTTATGGAATGACAGTTATTTCCATATTTAAAACAAGCTAAATGACATATCTACCCCTGATTAATTAAATAATCCTATTACAATCATGAACTATCTTCACCATTCTAAAATTTAAATACAAACTAATGATATGTAGAAAAAAAACTGGTTTAAATCATAAAACCGCCAAAATCGAACTATTAAACCACCAAATCAGCCAGTCCAGCTGATCGAGACCGAGGCCACACATCCGTATCAACAGACAGAAATATGAAAAATAAATTTATAATCAATTGACGTATCAACAGACAGAAATATGACAAATAAATTTATAAATAACCGACATAAATATGACAAAATCGAACTATTAAAGCCAAATCAGCCAGTCAAGAGCAGTGATGAGGCCTGGACAAGGTCTTGAGCATGTAATTTAGAAAATGCTTCGCAAGCCCATGGAATATGGCCATCTGCCAGCACCCTGCAGGCATTATCATAAACAAACAACTTTTAATGATCGCGTTTGCTATTGTTGTTTTCTTTATTTTGGGAGATAAAAGGACGATTAAACCGTTGCTTTCTCACAAATGAGTTCCACAGATGCATCATCTGTTTCTCATCTTTAGAAACATCAATGAAGTCGTCGAGCATCTGATAAACATGAAAGATTATGTTAGCATCTCAGCAGCAAATTTCATTAGAGCAGCACACGACCCATGATTGTAAATATCATAAATATGAGGTCAGAGAAAAACATGACACACCCTTCAGTCCTCAAGACCAGCAACATCGTCATCAACTTCATCTTCGCTGTCCCGCTGATCAGCAAACACTTGTTCCGATGCCATTGGCTTTTACAAAACACAAATAAAATGTAAGAGATAACTACATTGTTTATGGTGAATGCAAAACATCTTTTACCAACAGAAAGAGAGAAAACACAAAACAAAACTAAAAGCCTAGATTAAAGCTAACAAAGATGACAAGAGAGGACTATATTTGATAAAGGAAAAATAAAATAGAAGTTATTAGTAGCAAGCGGAACCTGAGCTCTATTAGAGTGAAAGAACTGCCGCTTCTAAAACAGGGAATAGATAAAATCACCAAGACACAAAAGAAGCGATAAATGGCTATGAATTTGAAATACACCGTTCCTACATTATTTACAATCGTTTCACATTTAATGGTAAATAAAAATTAAAATGGTATTATATAATGGTTAGAGATGTAAGGTTGATTGTACCACTCTCACAAATCACTCTTAAATACAAAATATGAATAAATAAATGTCTCATCTAGAGCATGAACATTATGCATGTGATTATTGATGATATTTGGACAAGATATACCTGCACTTGCATCCATCGCATTGCACTATAAATAGATCTGGATTGTATGGCATTTCACACTCGCAATACCTTCATATCATGTATATAACCAATTAGTTCATAAATCTTGTCAAGTAACCAAATGAAGTGATTAAGATTATAAGAACTATAAATTAAAAGCAACATAATATCTGCCATTTTGGGACATATTTCAAAAATCATCAAACAAAAGTGAATACATGTAGTCAGTAGTTGACAAAATCAAATTACTCACATGACAACAAAAACATCGACATGACAGTTTTTAACATAGTTGTATTCAAATCGGCAAAAATAATCATCAACACCGACACGCTTTAGGTTCATGTAGTTCTCCAAGGAATAAACAACATACTTCCCTTGGATGGTATGAATGCTCTGCACATCATAGTGATTAGAAAAAAACACCTCCTTTATACCATGAAAGCTTTTCCTCCCTTGCTCTGTCTCCTCAGGCAGGTAATATCACCGAATCAGAGCCATTTGATGTTCAATACCCAACAACTCTACTCGAGCAACAAGAGTGGATGGCTTAGGGTCATCAGACCTTATACGCACGTAATCACTGACTGTACATACAAACAAATCAACAACACCGTCAAGTCTCACCAAAAGTAGATTTTTAACCTAATATTAAAATGTATAACAATAAAAAAAGTTCCACGTCATTAACTTAAGGTTATACAATCATAATAATTAGACTTTGAGTGTTTGCATGATATGCGTACACTATAAAACAATAAAAAAAAGTTCCACATCATTTAACTTTTAGTTTATACAATCATAATGGCTAGATAATGAGTGTTGCATGATATGCATACATTGCACGATGTAAAATAGACATGTCATACCTTTGATTATTATGTTGGTACTGTTGATGGTGTAGGAATTTACGTTATGGGCCATTATTGATAATAAATTTGAGAAATATTGCAAAACTTTTTGAACCTGAAACGGAAAAAGAAGAAGAAAATGACCAAAAGAGAAAAATGTGAGAGATCACTAAGAAAAATTGGTGAACTTGAGAAAGAAAAGTAGCAACTGGGTTTTAGCCAAAAGTCTCTAATAAAGGGTGAATGAACAGATGCATTTTAATAGGGGTGGGTGATGAATATACAATGAATAGGATTTTATGGCAAACATTAAATGGTACGTAAAAGCATGTTTATTTTTATTTGTATCTGGGAAAATTACCATAGAACACTTAATTGCTGCGAGAAAAGGAAATCTATATCATTTATATTTTTTCAATAGTTCATAGTTTTTGAACTTTATGCTTTAGCATACATATGTGTTAAGGGTGAATGAGTGGATAAGTTTTAATTGGGGTGGGTGATGAATCTATCGTTAAATGGATTTATGGCACGGCACTAAACGATATATATATATATATATATATATATATATATATATATATATATATATATATATATATATATATATATATATATATATATATATATATATATATATATATATATATATATATATATATATATATATATAGGGGATGGTTGAAATGAAAACCACTTTTATTGTGAAAACTCGAAAACTAACTAAAAAAAGCCTAAAAAACACATAAAATTTTTTTTTTTCAATTTTTTTTATAAAAATCGCTAGTTTTTATATATAAAAAAAAACTTTTTTTCAAAAAAAAAAAAATTTTGTGTAGTGCACATCTGTAATAATACACATGTGTAGTACACATACATATGTGCAGTATTACACATGTGCACTACACAAAAAATTTTTTTTTTTTGAAAATTTTTTTTATATTAAAAAACCTGCGAAATTTTGATTGCAAAAAAAAATAAAAAAAAAAATTTTTTTTGTATGTTTTTTTGGCTTTTTTTAATTAGTTTTCGAGTTTTCACAATAACTAGTGGTTTTCATTTGAACCTTCCCCTATATATATATATATACATATATATATATATATATATATATATATATATATATATATATATATATATATATATATATATATATATATATATATATATATATGCTAGAACATTTACTAAAGTCAAGAAAAGCTAAAGATCATCATGGAACAAATATAATACAACGGGAGGTTATTATCCCATTCAATTGATTTGAAAATCCCCACTCAACAGTGTAACCACTGTACGACCATCAAATTATGGTCTACAAAAGCATGGTGGTTTGTGTTCTTACCAAAAGGTCTCTAACACATTTTGTATATATTTTGGTTAGAAGGTTACATATATTGGTGAAAACATTCAATGACCATTAAATGTTTAACTAAATTCTTTGAATATTATCAAAGGGGAACCTGCACAGTAGAGTGTGCAATTTCGTTACAATAATATAATTTAATTATAGTTCAAAAAATGAAAAAAAAAGTTGAAGGTGTCGGTTATTAGGACATTATTTTTCCGCTATCTTGAAGGGAAGAAAATGATCGATCTTGAGGTTAGAATGGTGGAGAATTATATTTCAAACATTTCACTTTATAACCAATATATCGTAACATCTTACTCTATCGCGTCTTATTATCTCGCGTATTAAATTTCAAGCTTTCACTTTAAAACTCATTATATTGTATGTCTTAATATCTCGTGTCTTAATATCACGTAAAAATTACATTTTTATCTCAAAAAGCTGTATTTTAATATAATAATAATAACCAAATATCCATTTAGGTATAGCCTAATGGTGTTGGTGAATTAGATAAGGATTGAGGTAATAGGAGGCTATGGGTTCAATCCCTATAGTGTGCAAGTTTAGCCATTAAAAAAATTATAAGGAAATAGACTTAGATAATTGATTAATAGCTCAACTTCATTAAAATTTCAATCTATTTAATTGGTAGTTGAATTAATGACTTGTGTTAAATTTGTCTTAACATGAGTATATATTTATTGTTTTACCCATCTAAAATACATTAGTATATATATATATATATATACATGTATATATATATATATAGTGGGGGTTCAAATGAGAATAATTTTTTTAAGAAGAAAAAAGAAGAAGTTTCAACCAATAAGAATGGTTCATTTTACTTCATTTAATATTTGCATTTAATTTTAATATAAGGGTATATTGGTAAACTAACAAAAATCATTAATTTGTATTCTTCACCTTTAATAACTAACTAAATTAAATTTGTAACTTCTTTTCAAAATATATACTTTTTCCAAATTAAAAAACAACTTAATTTAAAGTGTAGAATAAATTAATAGTTATGTAGGATAAATTACGAGTTGTGTAGGATATATTTCAAGGTGTGTAGGATAAATTTCGACTGTGTAGGATAAAATTCTATAATGTATATGGTATATGTAGGAAAATTTTGATAAGTGTAGGCTTTGTAGATTCTATGTAGGATAATTAATGATTAGTTGACTAATTAATTAAAGAGAGAAAAATTAATGATATGAGTTATAAATGAAATAGTATTTTACTAATATGCTCTTTCTTTTTTTTCTTCTCACATTAAATTTCTTCTCAAATGAACCTTCACCTATATAGTGGGGGTTCAAATGAGAATAATTTTTTTGTAAGAAGAAAAATCTATATCATTTCATTTTATTCAAAGGTTTGTAATTTTTGAATTTTATACTTTTGCATACATATGTGTAACTTATGGATACAAGAAAAAATCAAAATTAATATTTCATATCTTTTTATTTTATTTTATACTATCCACTTACACTTGTAAGTTATTTGGTAAGATTAATCACACAAATTTCTATATTCTGTCATACTAAATGAACAATCAAACTAGTTGTTTATATATATAAGGGATGGATCTATTGAAACCCCATTTGAGTTGAAAACCCCACCAATAATGATTTTTTTAAAAAAAATTTACCATGTTTATTCGATTTAATTTTTAAATTTTGAACCTCAAACCAGACACCGAACAAAATCAAACTAAATTAAGAATATATATAATAAACCAAATTCAACCGAATTTAACCAAAGTACTTTTTTCCCATATGTGTGTGTGTATGTATATATATATATATGTAGTGAAAGTCTAAAACACAATATCCCTTAACGTACATTACGTACGAGATGAAATTATAACATGCGTAAATAGTTGTTTAACACGCGTGATTATGTTCATGCTTGATTATGGTTTGTCAACATGCGTGATTAGGGTTTTTGAGTTTTAAAACGTACGTAATTTCATCTCGTACGCATCGTAAGTTAAGGAATATTGTACGTTAACCCACCCCTATATATGTATAGGTTGGGGTTATAGAGTGAACACTAATGTATTTGTGAACTGCGTAAATAAATCCTAGCCATTGATTTACACTTGTGTATACACTTGTATTTTTGATAATCAAGGACAAGGATTAGTTCACTAGTGTTAACTATATATATATATATATATATATATATATATATATATATATATATATATATATTTATATATATATATATATATATATATATATATATATATATAGGAATGGGTTAAAATGAGAACCACTACGAGTTGCGAGAACCGTGAGAACTTTTTGATCCGGCTCGAGTTGGGCCAAAACTTTTTTGCACAAACGTAGATGAAAAAATTATAAACACATCTGTAAAAAAAGTAATAAAAATTGTCGAGTCGTTAGTTTTGACTGATTCAAGTTTTTTTACGCCCTCAACTATAAAATTTTACACCAGCGTGTAAAAAAAACTTGTATTAGTCAAAACTAACGCCTCGACTATTTTTTTTTACAGATGTGTTTATAATGTTTTCATCTACGTTTGTGCACATCTGTAAAACATTATAAACACATCTGTAAAAAAAGATTTTTTATTGTGTTTCAACATGCGTGATTTTGGATTTTTGAATTATAACGTGTGTGATTTTAAAATGAACGTGCGTAATTACCTGTCGTACGTGATGTAAGTTAAGCCGTAATGTACGTTAACCTTCCTCTATATATATATATATATATATGTACGTATGTATGTATGTATATATGAAAGATGTAGTTAGCTACATCTATATGAATCATGAACATTCTTCATCATTTTAAATTTTAAATACAAACTATGATATGTAGAAAAAAAAACTTGTTTAAATCGTAAAACTGCCAAAATCGAACTTTTAAATTGCAAAATCAGCCAGTCCAGCTGAACAAAACCAAGGCCACACCTCCGAATCAATAGACAGAAATATGATCTGTAAATAAATTTATGATCAACTGAAATAAAAGGGTATGTACGAGAGCAGTGGTGCGGCCTGGACAAGGCCTTGACAATGTAGCTTTGAAAACGCTTCGCACGCCCACGGAATATGGCCATCCGCCAGCACCCTAGCATTATCATTAACAAACAACTTTTAACGATCACGTCTTGCTATTTTTGTTTACTTTAATTTGGGAGAGATTAAACTACCATTGCTTTCTCACAAACAAGCTCCACAGATGCTCTGATAAACATGAAAGATTATGCTAGCATTTCAATTTCAAATATCATTAGAGCAACACACGACCCATGATTGTAAATATCATAGGCACTTACAGAACTGCAACAGAACTCTGTTGCAATAAATAAAATCACCAAGACATAAAAGAAGCCATAAATGGCTACGAATTTAAAATACACCATTCCTACATTATTCATTATCGTTTCACATTTAATGGTTAACAAATCTTTAATATATACATGTTCTTAAGACCATCGATATAGTTAAATCTAGTTTTTGTAGGTCCCTTGTCGGAGGATGACGAACCTAAACCTTGTTATACTAACCCACTAGCGAGTGCGGAATCCAAGCTAGCAAGCAAACCGGGATGAGACAAGTATAAAGCACAACACACAAGGTTCACCGATTAACACCAATGTATTAATACGTATGAAGGTTTCGGTTACAAGCTTAATGTTTACAAATCTAACTTGCAAACTCTCAAAGTGTGTGTGTGTGGTTCGGACAGAATGCTCTCAGCTCTCTATCTTTTGTCTGTGTTCATCTGTCTAAACTCAACACACTGCATGGGTATTTATACCCAGCCCATGATGTCTGGTCTGAAGGATCCGATAGATGGTCCGAAGGATCATCTATCGAAGACAAAGTATTCGAAGGATCAGCAGGGACCTCGAAAGATCACCTTTCGAGGTCTATCATTCGAAGCCTATCTTTCGATGCCATCGAAGGATCTACAATATCCTTCGATGAGCTATCCTTCGACACAGAACATCCTTCAACATTTACAAACTGTTGCCCAAGTCAAACCAGGAGGACGGTTGACTTGGTCAACTTACAAGACTGACAAGGACATCGTTTACATCGTGACCGAATACAGACAAAGTACAGACACAAGTGCACCAACAAACTCCCCCTTGGCTGTAGCTTTGTCTTTATCTTCTATAGTTGTAGACTCGTCTCGAACTTCGATGGTCTTTGGTCTTCGAGTTCTCAAAAACTCTGATGTCCTTTCAAGTCTTCAAAGTCGGAGGATCTTCAAAGTCTTCACGTATTGAAAGCAGAGAGTGTATCAACAAACTACCCGTATCATGTAGGAAGTGTGTTGACAAACTCCCCCTTGGCATAAGCTCCCCCTTGAGTTATGCTCGTGAAAAACTTGATCTTTATGAAGTGAGATCCTTGTGGTGTTGATGATGGTCAGCGGCAACTCGATCATCTTCATCTTTTGAGCGCCCTCTCGTCGTGTCTTCATTCCAAAGCTTGTCATCGACCATGTTCTCCTAGCCTTTAAAATCTGCACATGCAAGAAATCTAAACGCGTAATGAGAACAACTGCTTGGAATAGTTAGTATAACCAAATGACACACGAATGACCATGTCATAATCAAACACCGTCCGACAGTTTGAAAGTTTAATAAATTTGTCAATTTTAGTTTAACTTTCAAAACATGCAAATTTCGACCGTTTATGAAGATTTAGTCAGTTCGGTTTTCGTTCAGGTTTCAGGTAACGAAGACTCGAGCTCCAACATCGTACGATCGAAAATAAAGTAGAAATAAAATCTTTTTGGCTTTTATAAAGTTTATATTAAAACACACATAAAATCTTTTTGGTATTTTTGAAATTAAAGGACAACAATTTTAAAATCCTTTGAGTGTTATCAAACGACATCACCGCTAATGTCGTGCTGATATGCACCAAACGACGAAACTGTTTAAAAGAAAATAATAAAAGTTAAGCAGTAAATAAATATTTACAGACATTCTTTTTGTGAGTTTCTAGGATAAGAGAATCATATCAGTGTACGGTCATGCCAAAACACTCTTGTTGTTCAGTTAATTAACATTAAGATAAGCATCCTATAACAATTATCGGTATTGTTGTCCACTTAAGCTCAACTTATCAGATGTACTCATGTTTAGGAGATACGTTAAGGTATGATTTATACTTACCGACCGGTGTTCATCCACATCACGACACATTCCCGTATCAAGGTATGCACGAGAGTTCATCTTACCGGTGAGTATACCAATTATCATCTGTTTGACCGTATAAGCTGTGAGATACTCACTTATTTTGATTTGAAAACAAGCCCTATGTGATAAAATCACTTATTGATGAGGAACTTGATTTTCATATGCATGAGGGGCACAGGAGCAAGTCCGTGAACAGGTCAGTACTTCCGTACAGCAGAGAGACGAACTTGACACCCGGATAAATGTGATATTTTATCACTTATTTGATTTGGACATGTGATTGTTTATCACTTATTGAGGTCGAATGCAGTATGTAATATGTACACGTATGTATAGTATCATGGAAGATCTAGACTTGCGTCCCCGTTATTTTTCGGTAAAAGATACAACCATGATACCCAGATGATAAGCAGCATAAAGACCGAATATCTCAGAACCTCGGCAATCTATCAAACGAAATTTCGGTACTAAGACCATATGCCAATGAATGGTTCCCACCTGGACTTCAGTCGATTAAGATATCACCCTGCACACTTTAAAATGATTGTGAGCCTACCGATACATCTTATATAGAGCTGCTTATCGTTTTTCATTTAAGGTTTAAAGAGGTTTGGATAGACCACTGATGTACTATCATTTTCTCTTTTGCTTGCCAGGAAACTCATTTTTGTTTTTCTATTGTTTTTGTGTTTTTGAATTTTTCGATGTTTTTGGATTTTCTGATTTTTTGAATTTACTCCCCCTAAAATCAATAAACTAAGACAAATTTAAAAACACAAAGGTATTTACAAAAATGATTTTCCGATGTTGGTTTACTCTTGCTTGACCTTAATGCCGTTTACCAATAATAAAAAGTCAAATCTTGATTTGTCAAATGCTTTGGTAAATAAGTCGGCACGTTGGTCATCGGTGTGGACCTTAACAACATCGATTAGCCTTTTCTCAAAGCAATCACGTATGAAGTGATATTTGATTTCGATGTGTTTGGTCTTTGAATGCTACATAGGATTTCTAGTGATATCTAAAGCAGCATAATTATCAACGTAAATAGGAGTAGTTAGGAATTCAAAACCGTAGTCCCGCAATTGTTGTTGAATCCAAAGAACTTGGGAGCAACAACTTGAGGCAGCAATGTATTCAGCTTCGCATGTTGATGTAGCGACACACGTCTGCTTCTTGCACTGCCATGTGACTAGGCGATTTCCTAAGAACTGACATCCAGCCGTTGTGGATTTACCGTCGATTTTGCATCCGCCAAAATCAGAATCACTGAAAGCTACCAATTCAAAGTTATTATCCCTAGGGTACCACAGACCGGTGTCAGGGTACGCCTTCAAATAACGAAAAATCCTTTTAACAGCAGCAAGATGTGAGGCCTTCGGGTTAACTTGATATCTGGCAAGCAGGCACGTTGGGTACATTATGTCTGGCCTTGATGCTGTGAGGTACATAAGAGATCCAATCATCGCGCGGTAGTTTGAGGGGCTAACAGCTTCTCCCTTCAAGTCAGGAGTAATTCCGTGATTAGTTGGCAATGGGGTACCAATGGGCGTTGCATCAGACATCTGGAACCGGCTCAAGATGTCACCAACATATTTAGTCTGATGGATGAATATCCCAGATTCTGTTTGTTGTACTTGTAGGCCCAAGAAGAAGGTCATTTCCCCCATAGCACTCATCTCGAATTTATCCTGCATAATGCGCTCGAATTCCCTACACAAAACATCATTAGTAGAACCATAAATAATATCATCAACATATACCTGTACCAGAAGAAGATCTCCATCTTGTTCTTTGATGAAAAGAGTACAGTCGATAAGACCTCTACGAAAACCGTTCTCCAGCAGATAGTGAGATAAGGTTGCATACCAAGCTCGCGGTGCTTGATGAAGACCATAAAGAGCTTTGTTGAGCAACCAAACCCAATCGGGATGGATAGGATCTTCAAAACCTGGAGGCTGTTCGACATATACCTCTTCTTCAACCACACCATGTAAGAATGCACTTTTCACGTCCATCTGATAAACCTTGAATCCTTTGAAGGACGCATAGGCTAGAAAGATTCGAATTGCTTCGAGACGTGCAACAGGTGCATAGACTTCGTTGTAGTCGATCCCTTCAATCTGACGAAAACCTTGAACGACTAAACGTGCTTTGTTTCGGATAACAACTCCGCGGTCATCCTTTTTGCATTTGAAAACCCAACGGGTACCAATCTTCTTGTATCCAGCAGGTTTCTCTACGAGTTTCCAGACACCCAGCTTCTGGAATTGTTGCAGTTCTTCCTGCATTGCTTCAACCCAAGCGTTATCTTTCAAGGCTTCTTTCCACGTTCTTGGTTCTTCCTGTGAGACATAACACGCGAAAGACCAATCGTTTTGTTGCCCGGATTCTCGAATAGCTGCATACAAGCCTGCATTGTTGTTATTTCGCAACATGTTTCTTGTTTGAACGCCACTTTGCACATTTCCAATGATGTTTTGTTGAGGATGGGTATTACGAATCCTTGTTTCTGGATTATCTGGAACTGGAACATTTATACCCAGGTTGTTGAGATTAAGATCAACAACCAAATCAAGGCCCGGAATTGACGAAGAGGATGATGCAGTAGCTTCAGCTGTTCTATGGGCATCCACTGGAGGAGTACCCTCTGAAGTACCATGAACTGCTGTTGTGGGAGCTTCCTGATCTGCATCTAGAAATTCATCATCCTCTGAAGATTCGTTCAATTCGTTTGCATCATGAAAATCCTCATTGTTGAGAGTATTATTGTTCACCGAAGAAGATGGTTCTTGATTAACAAGAATTGGACGAACCACCGGTGAAACTGTTGCATTGTCACTCTCGAAAAACATCCTAGCCGCAGCATTTTCTTCAACGGCTTCAACATTGATCGAATTGAAGAAGTCATCGTACTCAAACATCCAAGGTTGACCCGGATTTTTGACTGGCAAAGTGTGCCTCTGTACTCTGACTTCAGACCATTCCTCGACCCTTTTAGTCTCTAGATTCCAGACTCGTAAGTTAGGGGTGGCATACCCAAGAAAGTATCCATCAATTGCTTTTGCCCCAAACTTTCCATTAGGATCGATGATTGTGCATGGAGCTCCAAACGGTTCTAGATAAGACAAATCTGGTTTCCGTTTTTGAAGAAGCTCAAAGCAGGTCTTGTTGTGCCTTTTGACTGTAAGGACTCGGTTCAATGTGTAACATGCAGAGGCCACAGCTTCAGTCCAGAATGGAATGGGTAGCTGTGACTCTACCAACATTGTCCTAGCAGTCTCGATCAATGTGCGGTTCTTACGTTCAGCGACACCATTCTGTTGAGGAGTATAAGCTGCACTAAACTCATGAAGAATACCCTTTGAAGTGCAGAACTCCGTCATGGAATGATTTTCAAATTCAGTACCATTGTCGCTACGTATCCGTCTAACCTTCAACTTATACAAATTCTCAATCTGAATGATCAAGTTTTTGATGATGCCAAAGGTTTCACTCTTGTGTGCCATGAATGCTACCCAAGAAAATCTAGAATAACCATCTGTAATCACGAGGCAGTATTGATCACCCCGAATACTCTTGTGCTTGACAGGACCGAACAAATCCATGTGCAAACGTTCAAGAGGAACTGCCACTGTGTTGATCTTCTTTGTAGGGTGCTTCTTCTTTGTTTGTTTTCCCTTCTGGCACGAAACACAGACGTCTTGAAGATGGAAATTTTTGAGGGGAACACCATTCACCAATTCATTTGAAACCAAATGATTCATTTTGCGTAAGTGAATGTGACCCATTCGTCTGTGCCAAGAGATAGTGTCTTTTTCTGTGGCTTTTGAAACGAAACAAGTTGCTTGTGCAGATGTAGTAATAGCTTGGCTCATGTCAAGGACGTACAAATCATTTATCCTTGGAGCCGACAAGAGAATCCATTCTTTTGGAATTTTGAAGCCGGGCTTCAGCACATAACATCCATTAGCATCAAAGTGTACTGAGAACTGCTTGTCACAGATTTGAGAAACACTAAGAAGATTGTGATCAAGTTGTTGCACAAAGTTGATCTTGTCAAAGCTGACAATCCCGTTGGATATCATTCCTTCACCCGTTATATATCCACCTTTATCTCCAGCAAAAGCAACATAACCTCCTCTAATAGATTTAACGTCGTAGAGAAGCTTCATGTCGCCTGTCATGTGCCTGGATGCTCCACTATCAACAATCCAATGACTACTGACAGTTCCTCCTGGAACACCCTGCACATGAACTCAAATGAATTAGTTGGAGATGGGGACCCAAGCCATTGTGGTCTTGGGTCTTCCATTTTCATCAATGACAATAACTTCTTGTCTTTGATAGTTGGTGAATTGTGATGGTTCCCCTGATTCAGTAACCGATTTTGGTTTCCAGGTCTGTTTTGTTTTACCAGTGTCTTTCTTTAAAGTTTTAACTTCTTGATTGTTTGAAGTTTTAGAATTGTCTGGTTTTACAGAAACAACTTGTTTTTGAACTACATCGGTTTTAATTGCTTTTTCAATATTCTTGACCTGTTGGCGTTTCTGTTTCTTTTCCCTTTCTTTTGCAAGTCGGGGATCTTGTTTTGTGAAAACAGATGGCTTACGGTCAGTCTTGCCACGGGGATCATCAACCTTTTCTTTTTGCTTATGAAGATATGGACAATTACGAATAATATGTCCAATGGTTCCACATTCAAAACATGATCTTCGTTCTACAAACCCCGAAGAATCATGTGATCGTTTGACCGATGATGTTGAACTTTGTGAACCCGAGGTACTAGGCTGTGAACTGCTTGGTTCATTTCTTTTCTCGACAATAGTTTTCTTGACAAAATCTAAGTTAGATTGATTTTCAAACTTTTCAATTTTGTCTGTTCCCGTCGATTTCACAAAGTTAACATTTTTCTTCTTCTTTTGGTTCGGCTTCTTTTGGACTTGAGCCGGTGATTTTCCTTTGGGCTTGGTGTGATTTTGCTGTTTTGGCACTGTTGGTAAATTCTTGTTGCCAAATTGTTTTCGAATTTCAGCCTTTGGAATAGGAGGACACTGTGTAACTGTAACACGTGGTCCTTTCATTCCCAAAAACTTTCTTGTCGAATTTTCAAAGACTTTACAGATTAAGGATTGATTAACATTCTTAATGGGAAAATCTTTGTCTGAGTAAATTTTATCATCACCAACAAGAGTGTACAGCAAATTCACACTCTCCGGCTCTTCTGCAGATGAGGACTCAGTTGCAACAGTCTTAGCGGGCTTCACAGGGGGATCACATAGAATGTGATTCTCGAGAGGTATGTCCTCATTCTTGGTTACCGCATCAGACTTTGCTAGGACAGTATCATCAGATTCATCATCAGAAGAATCAGCATCCTCAATCACAACTGGAGGATCTTGATTCTGTTCAGCACTTACAAATGTATCTGCTGACACATCTGAATCTGAGGATACTTCCTTTTGGTATCCGAGTCCTGCAGCAAACTCTTTCACATCTAAAGGCACAGATGGTTCAAAGAACACCCTGTCCTCTTCATCAGGCATGGCATCATAATTGTGTCTAACTGGTGGTGGACATTTCTTGTAGCCAATGCATGTGACATCCCTCTTTTCCTTCTGAACATCAATGATGTGGTCCAACACATAGCTAGAGCTCAAATAACTGTCTAGCTTAAGCTGGATCGCATCGCTTTCTGTTTTCACACAAGCCATCTCCTTTTGCATAATCTCAAGGCGAGATATATACAAATTAATATCAGTCTGTTTTCTTGAAACCATTTTTGTCAGTTCAGTTTTATCTTTCTTTAAGGTCTCAATTACTGACTTAAATTCTTTTTCATGGTTTTCATAAAACATGTTGGCTTCTGTGCATTTTGAGAGATCCACAGTCAACTTCTGATTGTGGATGAATGTCACATCATATTTCTCTTGCAAAGCTTCATGCTTGCCTTGCAAGTTACACCACTCAGCACTCAAGGAACTATGTTTGTCTTGCAAGTCAAACAAACTAGCTTGTAAAGCATCATGTTTGGCTTGCAACTCAGACATGTTTCCTTCTAAGTCAGCACACCTAGCACGCAAACTATCACATTCATCACAGTTAATAGCAGTGGGTTCATCGACACATACCTGACTTGATGAACCGTCGACATTAGCCATAAAGGCTGAATGGAGAGAAGACGAAGTATAAGCAGCTTGATCCACCAGAATAGATCTTCTTTGAGCTTCTGCTGCAGCTTCTTCTAAAAGTTCATCAATATCTGCATCGATTGTTGCATTTGATGTCTCTCCAACATGATCATCACCAGAATTGGATGATTCTTCATCAACACTCCTGCTGTACCCAGACGAATCTTCATCTTCAGACGATTCACCACCACTGGCAGAAGATTCTCCACCACTGGTGTGAACTAACTTCTTCACAATCTGAGCAAAACATGCTGTTCCATCGGGAGCATCACCACCCAACTGGATTGACCAGTCACAACCTTCATCCACCTGAACTGCAAGTGCCCGATTGGTTTGGTTGTTGACAGGCACCAATGTACGCTCATTGTTTCTGTTTTGCTGGTTGCCTTGGTTTCTGAAGGGGTTTTGATTCCCGTGCTGTGCTGGCTTTGTACATTCCCGTTTAAAGTGACCCCGTTCACCACAGTTGAAACACTTAACAGCTTGTTTATCGAACCCATACTTGGTGTCTCTCTTACTTTCCAAGCTGGTTCTTCCAGTACTTTCCATCCAATCCTTTGCTCTTCTCACAGCACTCGCAAAGGCCCACTTGATATCCATCAAGTCCATCTCTTCTTCATCAATCTGCCTGTAATCTTCTTGTGTCAGATTAATATTGCCAATCTGACCTTCTATTAACCCACAGTACGCGCTCACTACAGTGTTAAGTAGCTCCATGTGTTCCTTAGCTACTTCTACACTGACTTTAGAAAAGCTTGAAGTGTCGAGCTGTACAGTACTTGGCTTTGATTGTTGACCTGCAGATGATGTTCCTCCATAACATGCCCGTTGTGTTTGAGCAGGAGGAGGAGGAGGAGGTGGCTGTATTGGATTTCCATACATGTCTGTGGTGGGAGGTGGCTTAACAGGAACTTGCACCGGATTACCATACATATCCGTGCTTGTGACAAACGTCGTTTGTAAAGGAGCATGTGGACCTGTTCTTGCAGACGAAGTATTGGAAGTTCCACAATACATTTCAGGATTTTGTGGTAATGGAACTCTCTTCGCCTTTAATGTTTCCTCCTGATCCTTGTTTTCCAAAAGCTGCACGAAGTCGTTGATATTTGTAGTTTTCAACACTCCGTTATACTTCAGGATTTCCAAGAAACTACTCCATTGGGGAGGCAAAGCATCAGCAAACTTTTTCACCACTTCTGCTTGAGTTGTCGTCACACCAAAATTATTCAGCTCAGTAAGCAAATGATAAAACCGACTTGTCATGTCTCCCAAAGACTCCTTATCTAAACATGTGAAACAGTCGAATTCTTTCTTGAGCAGATCATGACGCAATTGACGTGTTGCTTCATTCCCTACTCCTCTGGTTTTCAAACCGTCCCACAGCTTCTTTGTAGTCTTGAAGCTGACAAATTGATGATAGATGTCTTTGCTTAACGCCTGAGTGAGAATGGCGTAGGCTTTCTTCTCCAGATCATATATTTTCTTCTAATCCTCTGGAAGATCGGCAAAACTAGCAGTTGTTGAAGCAGCGACTTCAATAGCTTGATCAAAATCTGTGGTGAAACGTATCCACAGCTCTGTATTTTGACCCAAAACATATGTACGGAATCTATCAGCCCAACCCGGATACTCGTTTAAATGCATCAGCTTTGGAGGTCGATTCAAACTTCCTGTTTCGCTTTCGCTCAGTAAGATACTTTGGATACTCGGAGTTTGATTCGATACCAATGCCCATTGATTTCCCTGAGAAGATGTCGACACCGGAGACTCGGCCCATGAAGGCGATAGACTTGTAGACGTGTATTTTCCACTGTCTGGCGCCGGTGTACCCCACCATGAGGGAGTGACACCAGTACTGGTATATTTTCCACTGTCTGGGGCAGGATTCCACCAACTCGGATTCATGATTGATAAGCAAAATAAATGCTAAGTGAATAATCCGAAAGATAACACAGCCGAAGGATCCTGTTCCGAAAGATCTGAAATCACAGAAACTTGTTAACAATAAACTGACCACAATCGAAAGATCAACTCTTGTTCGAAGGATCAACAGTACTCGAAAGACTACTGTTGAATCTCGAACAATGATTTCGAAAGATTCAAGAACTCGAAGGATTCCCCTTTGAAAGATCCTTATCTTTCGAGTTAAATCCTTATCTTTCGGACACTTGTCTTTCGAATAGATTCCTTTGGTCGAAAGATATGTTTCAGACTTCGGGGTCGAAGGATGATGATCTTTCGAGTCTTCCTTGATCGAAAGATGGTCTTTCGATGTCGAAAGAGATCTTTCGAGACCCTCTGACACAACTGACACGATGTGAAAGGTTGGTGAAAAGGTGATGGGTAGGTAAGTCAACTTTCGGCAGAAAGGGATGTGCAGGCTGTACCTTCTTACCAACTTTGAAAAATTTGCCCAAAAAGGAAAACCTTATCCTAATACCAGTCACCGGAATATTAACCGGAATTTTCGCCGGAAAACACAAAGACACTTAAAAACAAGTTTTTAAGTTACCCAACCCAACCTTAAACACTCCCGAAGATTTAGAAACCGTTTTTCAGTTTAAAATTGCAAGTGTCCAAACACACCAAACACTTGAACAACCCGGTTTTAAACAAGTGAAAGAGCCAAGCTCTGATACCACTTGTAGGTCCCTTGTCGGAGGATGACGAACCTAAACCTTGTTATACTAACCCACTAGCGAGTGCGGAATCCAAGCTAGCAAGCAAACCGGGATGAGACAAGTATAAAGCACAACACACAAGGTTCACCGATTAACACCAATGTATTAATACGTATGAAGGTTTCGGTTACAAGCTTAATGTTTACAAATCTAACTTGCAAACTCTCAAAGTGTGTGTGTGTGGTTCGGACAGAATGCTCTCAGCTCTCTATCTTTTGTCTGTGTTCATCTGTCTAAACTCAACACACTGCATGGGTATTTATACCCAGCCCATGATGTCTGGTCCGAAGGATCCGATAGATGGTTCGAAGGATCATCTATCGAAGACAAAGTATTCGAAGGATCAGCAGGGACCTCGAAAGATCACCTTTCGAGGTCTATCATTCGAAGCCTATCTTTCGATGCCATCGAAGGATCTACAATATCCTTCGATGAGCTATCCTTCGACACAGAACATCCTTCAACATTTACAAACTGTTGCCCAAGTCAAACCAGGAGGACGGTTGACTTGGTCAACTTACAAGACTGACAAGGACATCGTTTACATCGTGACCGAATACAGACAAAGTACAGACACAAGTGCACCAACAGTTTTAAATCATCATCCACTAACTTGGATAATCTAAACTAAACAAATATCGATTATTTTTTAATTAATAGGTTTATAGCTCAGATTTTATCTATGTTTTTGGAGAGGTTTTCGAGAGATTACTGAGTGTGATTAAAAGAGTGTATCTTTCAATCAACAGAAATCAAGGTTTATTTACGTGTTTGTGATCAATTACATTCGTCTATTTAATTGTGTGTTCGATTCAACACATTATACGTGTGTGACCTCGAGTGAATTGATACTTTTGGTGCATAGACACTTACAGGTTGAAATCTGATGATAATTTCTTCAATCAAACGGAAACATAAGTCAGCTATTATTGGTTAAGTATTTAATTTGGAAAACAATCAACTACATTAAGTTGAATTCAAATTCATATTTTTTTAGAAAAAAGAAAGCAACAAATCTATAAATCATCATCCTCCCCTTTAAAGATCTAAATAAAACAAGTTTCATATTTTGTTTAGAGAAAACAAAAACTCTAACTAAGCATAGACAAGCTAACAACCAACGCATGTGGCGATGTGGAGCAACATATCTAAAAGGTAGTTAAATTGAAATTTTAATGTTTAACATTACCTTGTATGATTCTTCATTTTCCTGCTATGAACGGTCAACATGTTATAAACAACTAAAATATGTGTTCTCTCATTCCCTGCATGATGAAAAAGATTACAATTAAGCATGGTACATTCGTAAAAAATAAAAAAACCTTACGATAAGAATAAAAAGCAGATCTCTTCACAGTAATAACTCAAAACAATAAGGGAGAAAATAGAAGTAACGAAACAAGAATCAAATGTTTACCCTGAGATGACATTGGTTGTTTTTCTCTAAGATTGGCAACAAAGTGTTACCAATTGAGGTTGTCGAAGGCGGCGGCCGCAACGCTGCTGTCTATCGTAGATTGGTTTGAAGAAATATCAAAAGAAGATTTAGGTTTTGTAATTACGCATGTAGTAGGGTTTGATATTTATAGATTTTTATTATTGGACCTTTATTGGGCCTACGGAGGCTTTTTTAGTTTAAAAGAATTCAAGATTATGATTCAAAAAATCAAATTGCATAGTAATATCCACATATCATATTTACTCTTTGTTTTTTAAATAGGGCACACAAATTTTAGGGCCCAAAACCATAACTTATTTTCTTATGAAAGTGGGTCTATCCTTCTATGTCGTTCTCCACCGATCCCTATGCCTAAGCTTCACATAAGCCTTGGCCGACTCGACGAATCCCCCTATGCGGTCTAACTTGAAGTTAGGGGGTGGGTTATGCTTATTTATCTGATTAATAAGTCTAAAAATATTAATTATGTTTAAATAAAGGGTAATGAATTTTAAAAACTATGAGAGTTTAAGGTCTAATTCTTAAGTAGTGGAAATTTCTATGTTCAGTGCAATAGGAAACATATATGTATTTCAAAAGAAAAATATTATTTACAATTGTTTAATTACACAATATTTGTCTAATGTAATATACAATCATGTACATTCAGTATTAGTTTGGTTCATTATGGTACTCGGTCAGTATTGGTTTCGGTTCGTTACGATACCGTTACTCAGTATAACAAAGAGCATCGAATAGTATTCTGTATAATTTTGATAAAAATACTTTATTCTGAACACAAATCCATTTTCAATAAAGAAAAATATATTGGAATATTGACAAAATAAAAAATAAACAAAACTGTGTATTTAGTTATTTCTTCCAACTTAACGAATGCGATCGTTCAGAGAAAAATCAAGTTAAAGGGTTAATGAAATTTTAAAAAAAGTTAAGTGTTGTTAATACAATTCATGAAACGCCATGTGCCTGAGGATCTCAACTGTTGGATTTACTTTTTGATATGTAGTTCAAATCAAAACCTTTCATTCAAACGTAAAGGAAAATTTTAGTATTTACATACACAAATAAGAAAAAAGAAACACCTACATAAACATTAAAAATAGGATGCCAATTGCCAGGGAGTCTCTACTGCTCACCAGTCTTCACTTTGTCAACAAACCTGAATTGAATACCAAACGCCAGTTGTGTTGAGTGACTTCTAGTTTAAATAAATTTAAAATATGAACTTTAACAAGCATTAAACACAAAATATTCAAGGCGCATCACACAACTATATCACACGTACAATCATAGCATTGTGTAAAACCATAATATTCTTTAACAATCATGAACACATCCAAATGAACTAAGCATACAGATTTTACTCTACATATTTGATCAACCATCGTCAAAACAACAAATGGATTGCTACTATATTAAGGCCCTGTAGGTGGCCTATATTACTGCCCCATGGGTAACCCGCCTATACCACAACCTCGTAGATAACTACCTATAAGCGATAATTATTGTAACACCCCAACCGATGGCGGAAACATCAGAGTGAGACGAAACGAGATTGCTTGATACTTCATAACATAATAGAAGTGACAATAATTTAAATAACAATATTTCATTTCATTTCTAATTCCAAAGTACAACGTTTGGAACGGAATTACAACATCTTGTTCATAACATAATCAAACAAAAGGAAATACAAAACATAGAAATTTGCTGTGTTTCTAAGCCACCCTAAGTAGATTTCTCTGACCATCATCATACATTTCCTGCAACATGTATTAAAGTATAATAAATAGGCTCTCAAATCCAACACAAAAGGTTGGCGAGCATACAAGTTTGGTTTTTACATAGCATATAATAAAGAGGTTCTCAAATCCAACATGACATTCGTATACTAAGTTAAATTACATACTAGCATGCACAACCCAAGTGTTAAACCAAAAATTCCAAGTGTGTAAGTTGTGAACAAGTGAACAAGACCGTTTAGTTTACGATTGAATACTTAACATAGACCACGAAAACGGGCGGTGTGCTACTCCTATAGCGCTATACATGTTATGGTTGGCTAGCAAAGTTAATGATAAGTGGTTGCATGATTGAATATCTCACATGAATAACCTAAGCACATCAAATAGCATGTTTGATAGATTGAGTGATTGTATAAGTTTGATTGTGTGTATGAGTGTGTTTGATTATGTCATACATATTACACCCTAGAAAGTGATCAAAGCGAAAAAGGGGATCGAGTAAACTCACGGTTTGCGTTGAAGTTCCACGTAGGTGAGTAGATGCGTGACAACCCGTTATTCCAAGGTAAAAATCATTCATTCTTTTCAATTTCTTTAGTTACGTTTCATATACGTTCTAATTACCGCTCCGTACCCCTTTTATTAGCGAATGGGTACTATACATATTTATAGGTGTATATCATGCCTAACTTTATTTGATTATATTTGAGGTGATTATATTTGCTTAAAAAAATATAAATATATAAATGAACAAAACCAATCCGCCCAACCCTAACCTCTCACCCTTGCCCCCTTGCGAAACCAGTCACCCATCTTCTTTTATTGGGCATGTGTATGTTGAGTAGTTGCAAAAAAAAAAACCCTAGCTCTAGTCCCTTCCTCTCCAAGTTACGGCAGCAAGGAACCTTTCCTCTCTAAGTTACGGCAGCCAGGAACAACCCTCCCCCTCTCGCGATCTCCATTCCAGCCGAACACACTCTCCTTCGCATCCCTTTTGTCTCTCGGTTAGTATTCTTGACGTCCTGCTATTCGTTTATAGTATTAGATAAGCATACATGTTTGTGTTTCGTAGATGTGTTAATAATCTTGAGATACATGATGATATATGTAGTTCACGGTGTTGGGATCATGTGTGTTATGGTTGGATCATTTATGAGTTGTTAGTCGTAAGGTTTAAGGGCTCGACGATTTTGATGTCCTTGTTGATAAAGTTATATAAAAATATCACACAACCTACTATGGCTAATTATAGTTGTCCATGTAATTGCAAAAACAAGTCAAGGAACTTAGAAACCTGTTTAAGTAGTATAAGTGAAAAAAGAAAGTTGTTTCCCGTTTACAGCCAACTATTGGTTGTAACTGGGTCGTCATTTAAAGAAATCTGGAGTTCCTTGATTCTATAACGTGCTATTTCAAAATATGAATTAAATGGCGTTGGAATCTAAATTTTAGGACACCGTTTGATATGTTTAACGAATTATTTGCTGAAGCTGCAAAAATCTGCAATAAATGAGTCATATTTGGGTCATAACTTGCTGCGTAATTGGAGTTTTTCTATGAAATTTTGACTGTAGATAGCCTTTAATGTTCTAAGCATTTTGCCACCAGTTTCTCGGATAAACAAGGAATTTTTAAGAAATTTTTTAGTGGGCAGGGGTCAGATTGTGACGAATCTGACCACTGTTCAGTGTTTGATTTTTCACGAAATATCTATAAAGAATTAGGTTCTGAAAATTTTATATAAAATAAAATGGGCCGCTTTGCACATTCTATATTTATCTGGGAATTTTTGCAGTTCTGAAACTATATTAGAAAAATTCCCGAAAACTACACAGAATTAAGTGTCAATGCTGAATTTTGATAAGTTAATTTAACGTGCTTGTTTCTTGCTGGTGATATCATATAATGTTCTAACGTGTTTGATGACTACATGATTGTACTTAGTATGTGATATGCTATGGTGTTATGTATGTATACAATTGGTTAAATTGTTCATGTGTAAACATGTTACGTGCAAAATGTTAAATTGCGTGTAGGAATACACGTATTGCATGAACCCACTCTAATGAACTACATGATAACCATCTTAGGACGTGGTTGATAGTCTTTGCTTCCCTTTGCACTTTATTTCTTACAGAGTAAAACAAATGTGAGTTCACACTTTTACTAAAGCATGTATTCCCGGTGGTTGGGAACCTCACTTTCCCTGGTTTGGGATTTCCTTAGTATTCCTAGTATGGAATATTGTTAACTTTACTTTCCCTGGTTAGGGGATTGCCTAGTATTCCTAGGGAAGGGAATACTGTTAAATACTATTTATACTGCATGTCTTTAGCGGACTAAACGAACTCTATCTAAAAGTCCCCACACATTATACCGATTAATCACTGCGGCCTGGCGAACAGGACATTAGTTGATAGCGCTATTAGGTTTGACAAACCTCACACCGTACCTGGGAGGACGAGCGTGAACTTTTATACCTTGGCAACTGGTCAATGATAATAGACATTGACTTGGGGCACAACAACTTAAACAGTCACAGTTTTGGTACCACACAATTTAGTAGCTTAAAGATGGGGTAGCTCCCCATGACATGATTTGTAAACTGAGTAATTTAACAACCTATGCTTTTGAAAACAATACTGAGAAACCGTGAACTTGCTAACTTTATGTTGACATGCTATTACATGTTTTGCAGGTCGTTAGATACAGCGCAGGAGCTTAGTGCGTTAGAGTGTCGTGGTTGCGCTATTTGATTCGGTTTTATTAAACAATTATGGTTTTAAATATTGTTTGGATTTTTTTTAAACTTTTTACTTCCGCTGTTGATTAAACTATGCTTTTGGACATTTAAACTTTAGATCACTAATTGTGTTGATGGTGATACTTTTTGATAATTTAATTGATTGTTCAGCATGATTAGTGGCTTGATCCTGGTCGGTCGCACATCTCGCGGTAAAACTCTGAATGTGGAAATTGAGGGTGTGACATATTGGTATCAGAGTAATTGGTTATAGTGAAATCGGTTTTAAAACTTTTTGAGAAAAACCAGACTATAACCGTTTCTGTACTGAGCAAGCCGCAACGACACTACATTCCAAAGTGCAAGTCCCAACGTCTTTATAGTATAATTCATGTATGTGCTTACTTGTCACTTATTTGTTGCATTGCATCTACTTACTTATTGCATTACGTCCCAGAAATGTCTAGCTCCCAAGACCCTAATGGTAAGAAACCGGTCGACCCCTCATCACCTTGGTACACTAAATCACTCCCTAGCTCGATGAGAATCGTATGTGAGAAACGTCGCCTGCTAATGTCCGAACTTAATGAGTCTTCAGAGAATCCTAGCAAGAAACCTCACGAGCTGACTCTTGAGGAGGCATTAAGGGAAATTCAACAGCTTGAAGAAAACCAGGTGATCATGACTAGACAACACAACAACTTGGTCGTATATGCTAGGCAGACGCAAGTAGATATTGTCAGTTTATGCTATGATACGGACCACAACCAACCATGACTTGGTTCATGCTGTGGACGAGAGGCTTACAGAGGCGTTGAACAACGTCGCGGAAGCTGAGGAACCCGAGGAAGACCCGGAGGAGGAGCTTGAGGAAGATCCGGAGGAGGCTCCGGAGGACCGTGATGAAGAAGGATTAGTGATCTCTTTTGCTGGTGATGACAACTGACATCACTGACTATCGTTTTGCATTTCCTTTCTCTTTCTATTTGACCTAGATGAGGAGGGTTGTTCCTCATCCGACAAATGATACTGAATTTAAGATTTGATTTAGAACTTATTTGTGGAACTTGCAAATGATTCTGATGAAAGATTTTTATTTGGTTATTATGCGTTGTGGTTAATTCTTCTTTTAGTTCACTTAAACTGTTATGATGAATATTATGAGTTATATTATTCTCATTTTCATGTTTTGTGAATGTAAAGACAATGAACGGACGCGGCGGTGGATGCGGTGGAGTCAACTTGACTCAGGCTTAGATTCTGGATTTAATCAATGCACGGATTCCTGAAGCTCTGGCAGCACACTCGGGAGGTAAAACAACAATTTTGTACCACTCTAGGATGTTTACACCCTGTTCTCCTGTCATCTTATCACTCTTGTTCTTACCCGCTTCACTTTACGCTACAGGTCAACCTGCTCCCGCTCAGCCCCGAGTTTGCACTTTTAAGGCGTTCATGGATTGCAAACCTCACTCCTTCAATGACACCGAAGGAGCAGTGGGCCTTCTACACTGGATTGAGAAGGTCAAGTATGTTTTCGAGATGTGCGAATGCCCTGTCAGCAATAGGTTGAAGTACGATACTGGCACTCTTGAAGGAAATGCGCTTTCCTGGTGGAACGCATAGGTTCAGATGCTTGGATTGGCGGCTGCCAATGCCACTCCTTGGAACGAATTCAAGGATCTAATCAAGGAAGAATACTGTCATAGAGATGATATTCAGAAGCTCGAGGTGGAGTATTACAATCTAAAGATGGTTGGATCTGAAATTGAAACGTACACTAAAAGGTCCAACGATTTAGCTGCTCCTTGCCGAATATGTCCGAGCCTGTGTCACACCCTAATATTTCCACATATTACCGATGGGCCCGGTGGGGAGTATCGTGACGTAGTTGATATCATCATAGACAAGTAACACAATATTATAGCACAGTAGAAGGCTTGGTAGATTATTTACTATTACAAACCATAATGTCCGAGAGTTCGAAATAAAAGAATATACAGACTGGTTGTAATAGAGATCCACAGGCGGATCATAAAAACAAATACAAGAAACTGAAATTAACAGACTTCAGGCATCTAAGGATTTGCAAGCTCCTCTTATTTGACACCAAGTAGCTCCAGCCTAGTTTCGAGAGGTACCTGTCACTTAGTCTTTGGAAAATACGTCAGTTTTCACTGGTAAATACAATTAATCGACTCATTTGAAAAGAGTTTATGAAAATTGATTTAGGTGCACAAGGCACAAAACCCTTTATAACTTGGGACAATTTTTATTAAAATCTTGTATACAGATTTACATGTTTGTCATACAATTGGGGCCGGTTTGGAAGCCGATCATGATTAACCGACTCACCACTATAAAACCCACAAATGAGTTATCCCCAACATGTGGGTTATTTAGCATTTGCATCTGTCAGGTGTATGCCTACACCCCGTGCTTAGGTCATGGCCATTTACAAATGAAATGAGCCGAGGATATCCAGGACACGGTCGTATTAACCCCCAATGTTTATGTTATCAAACAAAACAGATTAAAACGGGTTATGTAATTTATAAATCACAATCCAATTAAATGATTCCATACCTGACCAAGCGGTATTATTATACCGTATTCCAAGCCCGTATAAGGGAAAATAAGTTAAAAGTATTTACCTGAGCTAGTTGTGCAAAGATGCTACTCAGCCGTATAATTCCTAAGACCTTATGCAAATATATTCTACCGAAGCTACTTAATCTGTATGGAAGGTTCATTAACCTATTAGGATACTAACATGTCTTTATTTAAGTCAAAGACTTAGACCGGTTAGTTTGAAAGAAAGATACTTTACGGTTCGAAACGCTAGATTAAGCGGAGACCGAAATGGAATGTGATTTAGACCCGACAAGTTTGAATACTAGTATAATATGGGTAAACTAAAGACATTCTGGATTTTGAAGTTTAAATGATGAGGTTAAACCCGTTTCGGCTAATTTATGTAAACTAGTTACACAAACCGAACCGAATGCATATATGCATAACGGGCAACTGAATGAACCATATACAACTCCCATATGTCATTATGCTTAAAATATGTTAAGACATTAGTAGGATGTTAACATATATGCTCAAAAAGTATTTAAAACCGAATTAAGTCGCGTAAGGGCAATTTGGTCATTTTGAGATTTATAAAAGAGATTTAACAGTAAACTGATGTTATGGTCTAAAACATTCTGTAAAAATATTTATTTTATGATGTTATAACAGTAGGATATCATACATATGTGTGGTTTACCATTTATGGCCAAACTATACCCCGAAAGGGTATTTTGGTCATTTCACATATGTTTTTAAGGACATAATTGAAAGTCTGAGTTCATGACTTATACCTACTATAAAAATATTAAATTTTTTTATAAATTCAGTAGGTAACAAGTCTTGGGTGCTAGATATGGGTTTAAACCATACTATGCACCTAATTAGCGTAAAAATCGATAATTGACGATATTTGCGATGTTTATGTGATTCTGAGATTTTGGTCAGCCTTGGATGTTTAAAATATTTTATTTTTCATATTATATCAGTAGAAAAAGGTTTGATATGTTAATCGCATGTAAATCACATTTTATTAGCAAAAGGGGCATTATCGTCAATTATTTAATTTATACGAGAACTCAATGTTATGGTCAGTATCTAATTTGACCCAACATTCCAAAAATCCCTAAAAATGATATCATAACAGTAGGTAATGAGTTTTTTAGTCAAATTAATGTTATAAACATGATTTATGCATAAAAGGGTAATTTAGTCTTTATAAAAGCTAAATTTGCGACAATTTGCATTACATCAGTTTAAGACCAGAAAATAATGTCAAATTAATTTAGACATGTTTATATATCAGTACTTAACTTATTTATATGCTCACATATTCAAAAATATCATTTTTAGACCATAAGGGGATAATGGTCAACTATAAGCATAATAACAAAAACATGCATAGAATTCGGAATATTAAGTGACCAGGTAATATAACCTTAGAGGGTTATACTACAACATTATATGGTCCTAATAGAAGCTTAAAACATAAAGGATTTAAGCTTAATCGGGTCAGAACTGAAAGTCAAAGCAAAATTCAAGCTTTTGCGACTTTCGGTTGTGAACCGACCCTACACTCAGAATTGTCGGGTTGAACATGCTTAGACATGTTCTAATAATATTTACCAAGTTATTTAAGTGACAAAACATGATCCATAACTTCTACATTATCAGTTTTAATTATTATTTGAAAATCTGACTAGTTTGACTTTTTGACTAGTTACTTTGACCCGACAATTAACTAAGTAAACGTGATAATTAGGAGGTGCCCTTTTGAGGGATTAACACCTACCTAATTATGATCACGAAGCCATATTCTCCTCGAACAATGGCTGGACCGTTTAGGGCTTAACCGAAAGTCAAAGCGTTATTACGACAACTTTGACTTTTGGTCTTTAAACATATAAAATCCAAACTAGAGTGGCTAAGGACACTTACAACAGGTCCTTGCACGAAATTTGAACTATGGTGGGCTCCCTCTTGATCAGGAATCCCAGAAAATGCTTAAGAAAGCACAACCAAGGAGATGAGAGTATTTAGAATGAAGGTGCAAGGAGAAAGGCAATGCAATGCCTCTACTTATAGTGCATGGAACTCTCACAAGATCATCACAGCTGTTCTAGGGTGTTACCAGATGTCTCCAAGTAACCCAAGTGGTTTTAAAAACCATCAAACATCCCAAGGATTCGAGTTATGTGAGAAGGAAGTGGTTTGTGTGGAGAACGAGGAAGAAACCTGCAGGTGGCCAAGAGTTTCTATCGAAGTGAGGCTGTCGCGTCGCGCGACGGCATATGGGGTAGGGTGTCGCGCAGCGCGACGCCATATATGACCAGCAAACATGTTTGAAACTTGGAAGGTTTGATCCTTGCACCTTCTAATGCATGTTATCTTTCATTTTAGGCACTTTTAACCCTTGTAGTTAGTTTGTAGATGATCTTGGGAGTATAACCAAACACCGTTAGGTCCGGCTTCGTTAAACAATCACCGAAAATACTAGTTTCATCTCGTTGACGCTTTTAACCCTTATTCTTGAAAGTTTGTGTAAATAACACATATCGATATCGAAACCTTTTGAATTTGTTATCACTTATTCTTGAGAGTATAATCGAACATTACGAAGCCCCGGATTCGTTAAAAGGTCGCTCAGAGGTAAGAATTAACATGTTGACACGTTTAACCGCTTTGTTTTGTAAACTTTTGATTACTTTCACAAACGGCTTCTTACGTCCAAATATTTACTCGTTTAAGAACATATTCATCGTGTGTGGTCAATCAGAGGCACAAGTTTGGCATGTTGACACTTTTAGTCCCTTCGCATACATATTTTCATCGTTTGACAACTTTAGTCCTTCTAACTCGAACTTTTATATGTTTAGAGTTTAGGACACGTGTCTTCACATAATTGGACACGTTTTTACGAGGTGTTACAGCCTGCTTACAAGAGAATTGAGCTTTATCTCAAGGGTTTAGCTCCTGAAATTCAAGTTTGGTAACCTCAGCTAATCTCCCTATAATCCACTGAGTCATCCGCTTAGCACACCGTCTCACCGATCAAGCAGTTGAACAGGGCAAGCTGCCTATGCGAAACAGTGCTACTACTGATACTACTAGCGACAAAAAACGCAAGTGGGATAGCAACTAGAGCAGGGGTTATAGCTCCTCTCAGCCTCAGTCACAGCAGAGAACATTCGAAGACAACAAGACCCCCAATCAGCAAACTCCGGCAAATCAAAATAAGGGTGGTTATCAAGGAAACCGACCAAAGTGAAACAAATGCAACCTACACCACAATGGGCCATGAGAAAGGAACCGCTGTCAGCGGTGTAATAAGCAAGGGCACGCGACAAAGGGTTGCAGAAGCCCGTATCCAGTAAGACAAAATCAGCAACAACAACAACAGTAATCCCAACCGAATCAGAGGCCATAGCAGCAGCAGCAGCATGGTAACAACCGAGGATGCTTTCAGTGCGGAGCCGAAGGGCATCTTAGGAAGAATTGCCCCAATTGAACCAAAACCACAACAATAACAACAACAACGACATTGGAAACATCAACAGCAACCACAATGTCGAGAATGGTGCAAAAGGTCGAGCCTTTGTGATTGTCTCGGGCGAGGCAAAAAATGACCCTAATGTGGTGATGGGTATGTTCCTTTTGAATTACCCTTTTGTTTCGGTGCATTTTGATTCTGGTGCGGAACATAGTTATGTTTCCACAAACTTTAGTACACCACTTAGGCCTGCCCCAACTTCTCTTGACCGTAAGCACAAAGTTGAGCTAGCAAACGACAAAACTCTCGAGGCAACATGTATTCATCACGACTATAGTTTGGAGTTATCTCGCCATAAATTTGTTCTTGATCTCATCCCTATCACCCTCGGTAGTTATGATGTCGTAGTCGGGATGGATTGGTTATCCTTAAATCACACGGAGATACTTTGTCATGAAAGGTCATTCGCATCCATTTACCTAATGGTGAAACCCTGGATATTCTAGGCGAGAAGGATGGCGCTGTGGTAAGCATTATTTCATACATGAAGGCTCAGAAGTATCAGCGAAGGGCCATACCGCTATTCTAGCTATTGTCACTGATGCACAAGCCGAAGAGAAAAAGGTCGAAGATATTCCTATTGTTCGCGACTTCCCCTAAGTCTTTCCCGAAGAACTACCTGGTCTCCCACCTCATCGTCAAGTCAAATTCCAAATCGAGCTAACCCCTAGAGCGGCACCTATAGCTCGAGCACCCTACAGACTAGCACCAACCGAACTAGAAGAATTATCAATATAATTGAAGGAACTACTGGATAAGGGTTTTATCCGGCGTAGCTCATCACCATGGGGAGCCCCCGTACTTTTTGTCAAGAAGGAGGATGATACTTTTCGTATGTGCATAGAATACCATGAAATCAACAAACTGACTGTCAAGAACCGTTATCCACTTCCACGCATTGATGACCTATTCGACCAGCTGCAAGGGTCGAGTTTCTACTCCAAGATCGATCTACGTTCGGGTTATCATCAATTGAGAGTCCGATACGAAGACATCTCCAAAACCGCATTCATCATTACGACCATTACGAATTCCTTTTTATGCTATTTGGGTTGACAAATGCACCCACGTTGTTTATGGATCTTATGAACCAAGTGTGCAAGCCCTATCTTGACAAGTTCGTCATTGTTTTTATTGACGACATCCTAATCTACTCTAAAAGCTCGGAGGAACACGAGCAACACATGCTCCTTATTTTGGAACTTTTGTGGAATGAACAGCTCTACGCTAAATTCTCTAAATGCGACTTTTGGCTTCGTGATGTCCATTTCCTCGGTCACGTGGTCAATGAAGATGGGATTCATGTTGATCCAGCCAAGATCGACTCTATCAAGAAATGGCCTGCGCCTAAAACTCCAACAGAAATCCGCCAATTCCTTGGCCTGGCAGGTTACTACCGCAGATTCATCGAAGGATTCTCAAAGATCACACAACCTCTTACTGCTTTAACTCAGAAGGGTATCATCTACATGTGGGGTGTTGCTCAAGAATCCGCGTTTCAGCATTTTAAGGAAAAGCTCTGTAGTGCACCTATCTTTTCTCTACCTAAAGGCACTGATGATTTCATTGTTCACTGCGATGTGTCTATTCAAGGACTCGGTTGCATTTTGAGGCAACGTGAGAAGGACATTGCTTACGCGTCCTGACAACTCAAAGTGTAGGATCGGTTTTTAACTCCTGAACGATTGCGTATAATACGTGTGACGTGCGGAATCCGTACATGTGCGTGGACCGAACACGAGCACGCACTACAATCTGTGATTCTATTCAAAGATATGAAATCGTACAATCACGTGAATCACCTTTTGCACTTTCTCTCTCTACTTTCTCTCTCTAGGATCCAAGATCTCCAAATCTCCAAATGTGCAAAAGTTCTAAACTAAAGCCCTAAAGGTTCTATTTATAGGCCAACGCTTTAATGAGAGTTCTCATTAATTACATAAATGCCACCTTGCCTTTTTCCTAAGTATTACAATATAAAGCTATGATTTATCCTAACTTCTGCTACGGACTGATTGACGAAGGCGATAGACATTACTGCACTAACAGACTCCCCCTTGGATATTGCCGCAGTCAATCTCGTAGCGTCATGTCTTTCTCTCTCTAAGTTTTCTTGAAGCTTTATCACGTCTTCAGCAACATAGACTCCCTCTTGCTCGAACAGAATCCCCATGGATCTGTCGTCAGCTTCAGCTCCCCCTCTCGGGAGACTCTTTCTTCAGTCTCCCCCTTTCGTTAAGCTTCCGTGCTATAGGGATCGACACCTGGCTTTCCGGTTACAAGCTCCCCCTTGCGTCGAGCTCGTCTTCAGATTTCCCCTTAGACTCGGCTATCGGGATCGTAGTATGGCACAACATCTGCAATTTCTCAAACATTTATAAGTAAAAACATTTTTTGAGCATCCAGGAATGATTACCTGGCTTTTAAAAAACCTGTTGAATCAAGAACCTGGCTCTAAAATATAATAATATGAATATATCCAGGATTAACTTGACTCCACTTCCCCTATCAAAACGCTTTATAGATTTGGCAGTATTAAGAATCCAAATCCCTCACAGTTAATCATCCAAGTCCAAATTAATGACCTTGGAGACTTCACAAACTGTTTTTGATTTTTGTTTAAAAACTTCACGTTTCAAATTAATGAACTTGTTTTATTTTCAGAAACACGTTCAGCATACTTAGATTTTAAAACTTAGCTATTCAGACATCGGTTGTCGAAAATAAAATGAAAGCAAAATCTTTTTGTATTTTTCTGAAACATAAAGCAGTAAAGAAATATTTACAAACAATATTTTTGTTTGAGTTCGCGTCAGAGGATCATATCAGTTTATGACAAATCACTAGCACCGTTGAGCTTTAAACACTTTAAGTTCTAAACAATTCACTTAGATTGTCAGTATACAGATCCACCTAAGTTTTCACACAAAGTTCAATCGATTTGAGATACGAATAAGTGTTTTAAGCACTTAACTTATTCACGTGTCCCACCTTAGAATATACTCCCGTATCAAAATTCCCTAGATTCAGTCTTACAGGTGAGTATACCAATTTGATATCTGTACTCTGGGTTAGTGCGAGACCTTGAGAGCTCAGGTATGAACTTCCGTTCAGTCAAAGATATGAAGGCTCGACTTTAGGTGTGTTCCCTTTAGGGAATCTTTTCTTCAACTGCAATTGATTCATATCTTTCGATATTTTTTAATTTTTATGCAGAGGGTAAGCTTTTACAGCGCGTAAAGTATTATACAAGGTCTAGGCCATTGCTTCCGCAATATCAGAAGACCAGGTATAATACCCCAGATATCAAACAGTATAAAGACCTAGTATCTCAGAATCAGGCAATCTCTCAAACAAGATTTCGGGGGTTACCCATGTATCCGAGAGATGTTCCCCACGAGATAAGTAAGTATTTGATATTTAGGTTTATATCTCGAAAACAATATACTAAGCGTGTAAAAACCTACTGGCATATCATCAGTGAGACCGTTTATCACATTTTAACATTCCATTTTTTTAGCGTACTGTGATTGTCTACTGATGTACTATCATTTCCTCTTTTTACACATAACTCATTTTGATTTTATCATGTTTTTGGCTTTTTCAAATTTTCTAATGTTTTTGGATTTCTGACATCTTCTTACTCCCCCTAAAATTCACAACATTTAAAGAAAATTTGACAACCTGATACTGATAGCTTTGTCTCGCCATCCATCTTCTGCTTCACATGCTCTGTTTTGTAGAAAATATACCCCCATGATTTACAACACATTGATATTTTTCAGTTTGAAAACCGTTTTTCAATCTTGCGAAATTAATCATGTTTGTTCCGCCGTGAGGGTTTTGGCATATTCACTCAACATATTTTTGAATTTTTTGATTTTTGACAAAATTTAAAAATAAACATATTTTTGATTTTTCAATTTTCGAGAAAAATAAAAACGTATTTTTGGTTTTTAAATTTTCAATTTTTTAGGGTTTTGAAATATGGTTTATTTATGTACAAAAACAAACTCCCTGATTCAGTTGCAGGGTTCAGCAGCCTCTTCCTCTCGTGCCAGGCTGCTCCAACGCTCCTCTAAATGACATTCAGATTTTTTGAGCACCTGCACATTTAATGTATTCAATTACTTGAACAAGTTAGCCCAGGTCTGTTTGACCTTAGACATTTCGACATAGTAAGTTTCATTCAATCTCAGAAAATTATCATCGTTTTGAACAAACAACTTTTCATCTTTTACTTCATCCTTTTTGATTGAATCATTTTTCTGTTCAGAAACAGGTTGTGTCTTAACCACACAGCCTTGTCCTTTTGAAGCACTTCTCTTGTAAAAACGTAATTGATTTTTAACATTTTGATTTTGAACAACAACTTTTGTTTTCCAAAACTGGTTTGGTTTCGTTGCATCAATAGTTGTTTTCCAACTTTGTGTTGTTCTAAATCTGGGTGTCACGAGTTTCCATGTTTGTTGTGAGTTAGCCTTTGACATTTTCGGCTTCCAAGTTTGCTTTGATTCAAACTTGGTTGATTTCTGATTCACGACATCAGACTTCTTTTTCGTTTCAACACCAACAGGTTTAAGATTTGGACAATTTCCACTGAGATGTCCAATTTAATCACACTTAAAGCATGTTCTCTTGGACACATCTTTAAGTTGTTGTTGTTGCTTTTTCTTTTGACCATAGAACTCTTCATTAGACTGTCGCCTAAATTGGAGTTCTTTATCTTCTTCCGAACTTGTTCCGTGAAAAAAGTTTATCTTTTTCTGATAATTTGGTGTTTCCTTTCTTTTCCAATTCTATTTCTTTTTATAACCCAACCCAGCCTTCATGTTTTTCTTTTTGTAACCAGGTTTGTTATAAAAAGTTTTCTTGCCTTTTCCAGCAAACTTTGAAATTTCAGACTTTTGAATCTCTACCAATTTGAAGACTTTGTTGATTATATCTGAAATCACATTTTGAATTGGGAATTCATTATCCGAAAATAGTTTGTCTGGTCCAATCATGGTATAAACCAATCCTTTTGAATCATCATTCACAACTTTTTCAGATTTTGAATGTTTAAGATAACTATCATGAAAACTTCCCTCATTTTCATCTTGTGATTCAAACTTATCTGTTTTGGTAGACTCCTCTGCTAGAACACTTTCAACAATCTTACCAACCACCTCTGAATCACTGATGTCATCAAATTTGGTGTAAGTCACATTGATGTTTTCGGGTAACTGGTCAACCATGTTTATTGCTTTTTCCACCTTCTCGCCATCATAGAATGTATAATTATTCTCCAACGGTGGTGGAACCTGATGGTATTCAGACCCAATCCCTTTTTGTTCTTTTCTGACTCTTTCCCATTGGGTATGATGTTGAAAATACGTTCCAGAATGTATGAAGACGCATGATAACTTTGAAGTTTATTGACCAACTTTCTGCCAGTTCTTGTTTAAGTTTAGCAACATCATCAATATATTGATTTAAAACCATTTGTTTTCCTTCATATCTGGCTTCAAGAAATTTCGTTGTTTTCTGACATGCGGACAATCTATCATCTAAACTTTTGACTCTACTTTTCAAAGTTTCATAAGCTTCTTTTACAGTATGATATGACAATTTCATTCCATCATATTCTTTTTGCAACTCTTGAATTGTATTATCTTTTGGAATATATTCGTTACAAACAACTGAACACTTTTGTTTCAGTATTTTGTTTTCTTTTTCAAGATCATCACATCTTTGTTTCAGCTTTTTATTTTCTTGTTTCAAAAAATTTTCATTTTCAATCATTTCATGACTTTTATTTTTGAAAATCTTTTCTATTTTAGTGAATTCAATGTCTCTGATTTTAAACTTTTCATCTTTTTCAGTACAAGAACTGCACATTTCCATGCATTTCTTGCACTGTTGTTCAGCTTTATTATCAATTGATTGATCAGAAGAATCAGTTTGAGTTGTTACCTCAGTGATTGGCACCGTGGTTTCGTTCTCAATCTCCTGCTGTTTCTCTGCAACAGCTTCCTCAGCTTTTTCATCATCTTTCTTCACTTCCTTTACCAGCTTTTCACTTTCATCCACAATCTCCTGAAACGTCTTCTTCTTCTTCTCCAAACTGGCATATATCACCTTCTTTATGCCTTCTTCAACATTTTCTCTATACCTTGGAATCTCCTCAAGGCGTTTGCACCAGACACTCACAGTCGGTATTGCAGCAACTAATGCTTTAAAATCAACCTTTTCAGGATCAACTGTTGGGTTTCCTTGAGGATCGCCAAAGTATTCCATTTCTTTGCTCCACCTGCCTGCTTGTGTTGCTTCCTTGTAAGCATCATACACATCATCCAGCCTCATCCGAGCATGCCTTTCTTCTCGACTTTGTTTTATCTCAGCAACCATTGCCTTGGCTTTTCTATCTTCTTTGTCATGTTGACTCCAATCATACCCTTCATCATCATGAATTACAATTCTGGCTCCTTCTTTCTTATCTAAATAATCATCCCAATCAAAATTATCCCAAACAGATTTTTCATTTTGTAGACTGGATTCACTACGATCACGAAGTGTCAACACAGCTTGTCTTTTTTCTTTAGAAGGTCCATCATCAATCTGCTTTCTAGTTGGTTGCTCGTTATTCTGATGATAAATAGCCATTTTGTAGTAATCCTCATAAAAAGGATTCACGCTATCATCAGCTTTATTGTTTGTGCATTCTCTCTTGAAGTGCCCCTTTTGTTTCATGCACCAGCGAATGTCCATGAGTTCCATCTCTTCTGGATCAACTTGATCGTAATCTTCCTTCGTCATGTTTGGATTCCCGATCTTACCTGCAATTAAACCTTCGTAAGATACCAGAATAGAAGCTAAGAAACTCATGTGCTGTTGAGCAAACTCATTGTTCAAAAGTGGAGAATTTTTCCAATCCTGGTTTAGATTAGATTTAGAAGATGCAGATGCAGATGAAGAATGATATCCTGGATCATAGCTCGAAGATTTGTTGTTTCACAAGTCACCAGTCTTATCTGCACTAAACACAGTTCTGATCTTTGGAGATTCATTGTTTTGTAGCATTCCTCTGCGATTGTATAGATTAACATTCTGCTGATAACTAGAGATAGACATCTTGTTTTGTTTTTATAGCAACAAATCATGTCCCTCTATTTTCTCAATCGCCATTTTGTAGTAATCCTCATAAAAAGGATTCACGCTATCATCAGCTTTATTGTTTGTGCATTCTCTCTTGAAGTGCCCCTTTTGTTTCATGCACCAGCGAATGTCCATGAGTTCCATCTCTTCTGGATCAACTTGATCGTAATCTTCCTTCGTCATGTTTGGATTCCCGATCTTACCTGCAATTAAACCTTCGTAAGATACCAGAATAGAAGCTAAGAAACTCATGTGCTGTTAAGCAAACTCATTGTTCAAAAGTGGAGAATTTTTCCAATCCTGGTTTAGATTAGATTTAGACGATGCAGATGCAGATGCAGATGAAGAATGATATACTGGATCATAGCTCGAAGATTTGTTGTTTCACAAGTCACCAGTCTTATCTGCACTAAACGCAGTTCTGATCTTTAGAGATTCATTGTTTTGTAGCATTCCTCTGCGATAGTATAGATTAACATTCTGCTGATAACTAGAGATAGACATCTTGTTTTGTTTTTATAGCAACAAATCATGTCCCTCTATTTTCTCAATCAAACTCTCTAACATCATCTCATCGAATTTATCATCATTTTTCAAAACGATCACATAAGTTTTCCAATCTTCCTCATGTGGCAATGCCTCGACAAGTTTATCCACCATCTCTTCTCTGTCTTTGTGGATTCCAAATCTTTCCATTTCAATCTTCAGATGGCAAAACCGTTCTATCATTTGATGAACTATTTCATTTTTCATGCAACCAAACAAGTCAAACTCCTTCTTCAACAGCGATATCTTGTTTTTCTTGATATCCTTCCCACCTTTAGCTTTCAACTTTAACGCTTCCCAAATTGACTTAGACGTTTCACCATGCTGAAGTAGTGAGAAAATATCCTCTCTGACAGACTGTTGAAGTAGAGTTGTCATTCTTAATTCACTTGAATGATCCTTTTTATCATCAACTATGAATTGTTTAAGTGTGATTAATTCATGTTTTTCATTTCTTGGTTTTTCATATCCTATTGTTAACATGATCCAGCTATCATATGTATAGGCTTGCACCCAGTTTTCAAATCTTTCACACCACCAGTGATAATCTTCGATATTCATAAGCTTTGGTGGTCTCAGATGATTTCCGTACACGTTATCATGATTCAAACTCTCAGATATCATAGTTGTAGCATTCAGATGTAAACGCATTATAAAATTCTTCGCCAATTCCCAACATCTTCGAATCGAGTCTTGAATTTATCGTTCCTTGAATTTTTCGCCTCGTTTATCACCTTGAATCACCTGCAAATACACAAACAAACGATCAGTTTAAAATGAACAGTTATTTGAACGGATGAATAACCGATCAGACGGGGTCAACAAAAGTCAATCGGATGACTTTGGATCGGATAGCAATGAATCGGATGAGTTGGATCGAATGGCAATCCGTACAGATTGTACTTCGATCGGATGACCTTTAAAATAAATGCCTTGGATCGAATGGCAAGTCGAACGAATGACTATCCGTTCAATAACACATGCATGTAAACTTTAGCTTTGAACAAATGGACCTAAATGAAGATCAAATAAAATTGTGTCAATGGATCGAATAGCAAATCGATCGGATGTCAATCCGATAGTTGACAACTCCTTATAAACTGAGGTTGAGCCTCAAATTTCAAATTTGGATCGGATGGCAAATCAAACGGATTGCCATTCGATAATTAGGCCGATAACAAACAAGCTTTTACTATACTTAATATGGCCGACAGTTATTAAGTTTCTATGATTGTAATTGGACCTCTCTATTATCATTGCAAGTCCCAATGTTTATGAAAAAAAATTCTGACAAATCCACGTGATGATCTTTGATTCACTTTAATTGATTTAACAAAGCTACTCCACTTATTTTAAATTCAATTTGACCGAGCTTTCTTATTCACATGGACTGACATTAATCACATGAATCATTTAATGGGCCGTAGACTATTGCAGATCACATGTGAAAGGACTATGTAAATGAAACGGATCAGTTATTATGTAACATATATGTTTTGAGACTTATTTGGATCGGATTGCAATCCGAACGAAGTGCAATCCGAGACTTGGCACAATAACAAATATTCCACTTCGATCAAGTGGCAAAAACAAGGATCAGATTGAACTATGGATCGAACGGTGATCCGTTCGGATTGCCTTCCGACGATCGTACCTCAAAACACAAAGACCAAGCTGCAGTGGATCGGATGGCAATCCGTTCGGATTTCCGTTCGACGATTGGACCAATATTCTGTGGATCGGATTGCAATCTGTACGAAGTGCCTTCCGACACTTAGACTTCAAATTGAATGAACAAGGTGCAGTGGATCGGATGTCAGTTCGATCGAACTGCCATTCGATAGTTATCAAATTTAGTTATTCAATTCAAGTCTTACACATGCAACTAATAATCACAAAAACCTTTGAGCTCACAACTCTTTTAATCAATTAGCTCTTATTGGATTGTTTCAAAATAATCATTCAATCTTTGACTTCAAACATTAATGGATCTGATATATTCACGTGATTATCTGAAGAATCAAATGGACCGATTACTTCACATGGACCGCTTAACTTATGACCCTAAACAAGCACTAAACTAGTAGTGACGAGTTAAACATGTTTAACTAAGTTAGAAAACTGATTTGGTATAAAAAAAAGTGTTTTGATACCTAAAACTAGTTCCGTCGTAAAATGCGCATAAATACGCATTTTGACCGAAACTTTGACTCGTCACTACGCCTAGTCAATGTGGTAATTAGTAGGTATAATCGTTAAGGATTATAACCATCGTGATTACAATCACGTTGCAAAGATCAATTTAACTTTGATTTGTCCAATTGATGGTCAAAACCGAAAGTCAAACTGTTTGACTTTCAGCTCTAAATGGCTGAAAATAAAGACTAAGCCATGAAAGAACACTTACAAGGCTCTATGGCTGAAAGATTGAACAATGAGAACTTAGGTAGGTGGCTCCCAATGATGGAATCCTCCACTTAGAGTTCAAGAATGAATGTGAGCAATGAAGGAGGTGAAATGGATGGGTATTTATAATTGTGGAGGTGTTACAAGATCATTACATGTGTTTATGTAGTCCCCAAGCAATGAATCTTGGCCATACAAGTGTTAAGGACAGCTAATATTACTTGGAGAGGTGTTAAAACAAGAAAAAATGCATAAAAGTCCCTGAAAATCAAGTTGCAGCTCAAAAACACACTTGCTGTCGAAATCATGAGGTCGCGTGGCGCGACAGAAGGGCCATCAGACCGTCGCGTGACGCGAGCACAGGCTGCAGAACTTTTAGATTTGTCACTTTCAGCCCCTGCACATAATAACTTGCATATTTGACGTATTTAACCTTCGTTAAGCCATTTTCAAAGCTCTACAAGGACGTCAAAGTATAGGGGGCTTGAAATATGCTTGGAAATATCATGGATGTCAGTTCGTTTGGTCGTACGATCGCGTTATTCGGTTAATTACGACGAAACTCGAACAGACGCGAAAATGATCCAAATTAAGCGACAAATGGTATTTTTGCATTCCTATCACTAGAATAAAATATTTTAGTGACCACAAAAACTTTTTTGGATGTCCGGATGTGGTCAGAACGTAAGATATGCGCGTAAATGCAAACTTACGCAGTTTTTGACGCTTTTAGTCCCTATGATCAAATAAGCGCGTTTTCGCATACCGAACCACTTAAAGCTTATTTCTAAGCTGTGTTAAGGTTATTTATGGTATGTTTAGCTTATTATCATGTTCCGGAATGTACGTTGCCATACGAAACGGCAGACTTTTGCAGTTCAACGGAAATAGTCCCTATGAGCGAATAAACTTGTTTTTGCCATACCAAACCCTTCAAAACTTACTTTTAAGTTATGTAATGGTTATTTAAGGTATGTTAAGCTTATGTTGCTGTTCCAGAGTGTTTGTCGCATTAAACTGATTACATTTACGCATCAGTTTGCGTATAACTTTTTAGAAAGCGATTTAGAGTTTAAAATCGAACAAAAATCAAAACGTGCAAAATGTCAAACATAAATAAACAAATATTGGGATCAAATTACATTGTTTTATTGATATTTGAATTGTTAAGAGTTTGTACAATGATTACACAAGCACATATGTCACAGTCTCCCCTACTTTAGGAAATTTCGTCCCGAAATTTATTTAGGGGAAACTTGTGAGAATAGATGTGGATATTTCGCCTTCATTTGATCTTCATGTTCCCAAGTAAATTATGGGCCACGTTTAGATTCCCAGCAAACTTTGACAATTGGTATGCGCTTGTGTTTGAGCCTTTTGACTTCACAGTCCATGATTTCCACAGGTTTCTCAACGAAGTGCATCGTGTCATCAACACGAATTTCATCAATTGTTATGTGGAGGTTCTCATCAGCTAAACACTTTTTGAGATTGGACACGTGGAAAGTTGGATGAACATTTCCAAGTTCAGGAGGTAGCTCTAGTCTGTAGGCTACTTTTCTGATTCTTTCAACAATCTTGAATGGTCCAACATAGCGTGGTTCAAGTTTTCCTTTCTTTCCAAATCTAATCACACCTTTCCAAGGGGATACCTTGAGTAGGACATGATCACCGACTTGAAATTCTAAAGGCTTGCGTCGTCGATCCGCGTAACTCTTTTGACGGCTTCTAGCTGTCTGTAGATTATCGCGAATCTTCTTGACCTTATCTGTAGTCTCTAGAATGAGTTCAAGTCCAGTAAGCTGAGCTTCACCTATCTCATTCCAGCAGACCGGCGAATGACATTTTCGACCGTATAAAGCCTCGAAAGGAGCCATGTTGATGCTAGAGTGATAACTACTGTTGTAAGAGAATTCGATCAACGGTAGATGCGAATCCCAACTACCACCAAAATCGAGCACACAAGCTCTAAGCATATCCTCCAGTGTCTGGATTGTTCTCTCAGATTGACCATCCGTTTGCGGATGATAAGATGTGCTCAAATTAAGTTGGGTTCCCATGGCAGATTGCATGGTTCTCCAAAAGTGAGACGAGAATCGAGTATCTCTATCAGATTTAATGTTCAAAGGAACACTGTGTCGGGATACAATCTCATCCACATAGATTTTAGCAAGTTTGTTAGTAGATAGATCCTCACGGATCGGCAAGAAATGTGTTGACTTTGTAAGACGATCAACAACTACCCAAATGGCGTCATGACCTCTTTTAGTTCGTGGCAGTTTGGTAATAAGATCCATAGCAATGTTTTCCCATTTCTAAACCGGTATATCTGGTTGCTCCAATAATCTAGAGGGATGTTGATGTTCTGCCTTAACCTTAAGACAAGTAAAGCATTTGGAAACATATAAGGTAATGTCTTTCTTCATACCCGGCCACCAATACTGGGTTCGAATATCCTTATACATTTTATCTGCACCAGGATGAATAGAATAATGAGACTTATGAGCTTCATCCATTAACAGAGTGCAAAGATTGTCTTAACTTGGGACCCATAAACGGCCCGTGAAATAATATAGCCCAAAGTCTTTCAGTTCAAGATCAGGCTTAATATGATATGGTAATTCCTAACCCATCAAGTCTTGTGTAACACAAGTATGTTGAGCCTGAGAAATGCAGGTTTGAATATTAGATCAAACCTGAACACAGTGAAGCTTGATACATTCCTTACGACTCAATGCATCAGCCACGACATTTACCTTACCAGGATGGTAGCGAATTTTGCAATCGTAGTCGTTTAGGAGTTCAACCCATCGTCGTTGCCTCATGTTAAGTTCTTTCTGACTGAAAATGTGCTGGAGACTCTTGTGGTCAGTAAACACTACACACTTTGTACCGTACAGGTAGTGTCTCCCGATTTTGAGAGCAAAGACTACTGCACCTAACTCAAGATCATGAGTGGTGTAGTTCTTTCCGTGTACCTTTAACTGTCTTGATGCATAGGCTATGACTTTGTTTCTTTGCATGAGAACACAACCAAGGCCTAAGTTGGATGCATCACAATACACGACAAAATCGTTGTTGCCCTCAGGTAAAGATAAATAGGTGCATCACAGAGTTTCTGTTTCAATGTCTTAAAACTTCTTCCTGTTTGGATCCCCACTCAAAAGGTTTGTTCTTCTGAGTTAAAGCAGTGAGAGGAACCGCAATCTTGGAGAAGTTTTCAATGAAACGGTGGTAATAACCCTGGAGTCCAAGAAATGAACGAACCTCGGTAGGAGTAGTAGGTGTATCCCAATCCTTAATTGCACTGATTTTGGCGGGATCTACATGTATACCTTGTTCGTTAACGATGTGTCCCAAAAATTGAACTTCCTTAAGCCAGAATTCACACTTGGAGAATTTGGCAAAAAGTTGTTCATTCTTTAGGAGCTCCATCGTAAGACGAAGATGTTGTTCATGATCAGCTCGTATCTTAGCTATAACAAAAATAGAAAAAATGGCTCCTTTTAATTGACGACTATCAAAAAAATCAGAAAATGTTAGAATAGATCAAAATATCATCGATGAAAACAATGATGAACTTGTCCAAATAAGGCTTACAAACCCTATTCATCAAGTCCATGAAAATAGCAGGAGCATTAGTTAAACCGAAGGGCATAACAGTAAACTCATAATGACCATATCTTGTGCGAAAAGCTGTTTTGGGAATATGTTCTTCATGCACTCGGAGTTGATGATACCCAGAACATAGATCAATCTTTGAAAAGCAAGTAGCACCCCGTAGCTGATCAAAGAGATCATCAATGCGAGGTAGGGGATCGTTTCTTAATGGTGAGCTTGTTGAGCTTACGGTAATCGATACACATCCTAAAAGATCCATCTTTCTTTTTCACGAATAGAACGGGAGCACCCCAAGGTGAAAAGCTTGGACGAATGAATCCTTTGTCAGAAAGCTCCTGAAGCTGTTTAGATAACTCTTGCATCTCAGACGGTTCAAGAGGATACGGGGATTTAGTAACATGGTTTGCACCAGGTACAAGATCAATACGAAACTCAACTTGGCGTGCTGGGGGTAAACCAGGTAATTCTTCAAGAAATACCTCAGGATAATCCCGAACAACAGGGATATCTTGGATAGTCTTACCTTTGCCTTTATCCTCTACGACATGTGCCAAGAATGCAACATAGTTCTTTTGTAGGTATTTTTGGGCTCGAGTACAAGACATAAGTTTAAGACTACTAACGGGGTTCTCCCCACAAACTTCTAAGATTTCACTAGTCGAAAGCGGTATACGAACAATCTTCTCAAAACAAACCACCTCAGCATGGTATTTGGCTAACCAATCCATTCCTACTATTACATCGAAGCTCCCAAGTTGCATCGGCGTGAGGTCAATAGGAAAAAGATGGTTATTAAGGTTCAACTGGCAATTTCGAAGAACAGAATCGAGTACAACGGGTTCACCACTAGCAACTTCTACTGTCAAGGGCTTTCCTAGTTTTGTTCTAGTCGTCAAAAGTAAAGGCTCAAAAGCTAAGGACATAAAACTCTTATCGGCACCCGAATAAAAAAGAATAGAAGCAGGTTGGTTGTTAACAAAGAATGTACCGTTCACCACTTCGTTATCTGCACGCGCCTTATTTACATTCAAATTAAAAGCTCGACCACGAGCCTGTGCCTGATTTGCGTTTGCCAACTTCGGGTAGTTGTTCTTGTAGTGGGTCAGATCCCCACAATTGTAACACGAACCAGGCAGGTAGTGAGGTCGTGCAGGCTGCTGGGCAGGGTTTTGTGCTTCCTGATTTTGGTTAGGAGCGAAGCAGCAAGTGTTTGCAAGATGACCAGACTTACCATAGTTTGTGTAAATGCGGCATTGCACATGTGGTTGATGGTGGCTGTTACATTTGTTGCATAGAGGTGCATTGCCAGCATACTGCCTCTTGGCAGCAGGTTGTGCAGGCTGATTCTGTGCTACCTGGTTTGTCTGAGCAGTGACAGCGAAATTCTTGGAAGCCTGACGCTTCCTTGATTTCTTTGAGGACTCAGCCTTTTTACCCTTTTGCTCCTTGGTGTTATCAGACTGTTTCTTCTTCTTGTCACCCTTCCTGTGGAGTTTACCCTTTTTGACTTGAGAGTCAGTTTGGGTTGTAGCTCGCTCAATGGCCTGTCGGGCGGTAGTAGGGTTGCTGCCAGTGACAATATCCTGAACAGGATCTTGCAAACCATCTATGTATTTCTCAATAGCCTTATCCAAAGGCGTGTCCATCGTCGGACATGGCTAGCTTAATTCCTCGTATCTATCAGTGTAAGCTCCGTGTTCACCACTCTCTTGCTTAAGGTCATGGAACTCATTTTCAAGTACCCTCTTCTCGTGACGAGGGCAGAACTCTCTCATCATAAGAGCTCTAAGTTCCTCCCAAGTTTGACCCAAAGTAACCTCAGCACCTCGATCTCTCATTAACCCATTCCACCAAGTGAGAGCCCTCTTTTGGAATACGCTAGAAGCAAACTCGACCTTACGATTGTTTGGACACTGAACATGGCGAAAAGTGCTCACAAGACTCTCAAACCACTGGAGGAGCCTAGTTGCTCCCTCAGAACCACTAAACTTGAGTGGTTTAGCTGAGTTAAAACTTTTGAAATTGCACGGAGTAGGTGCATTATTGTTATTGTTTCCTTGATTGATTTGAGTAATGAGATTTGATAGCATAGCAGCCATCTGCTGTGCTATAATAGTTGCATCGAGGAGGCATTCTAAAAGAGGGAAAACATGAGAGAAAACGAGTGAGATGATGTGATGAGAAATGAGATGTTATAAATATCGACAAAAGTAAGGATGGTGGTCATTTGTTTGTTACCTCATAACAAACAGACGACACACAGTGACAAATCAAAGTAAATGGGTCATAATAATGTATCGCGAAGACATGCTTTAGCCTATAAGTGGACACTCACCCCAAGAGTTCCCGGATAAGAGTGACTGGTCTGATACTGCGGATTTGTACGAACACTCTAGCCTTAGACAGAAAACTCAGGGTACAGGCATCCACCCTTCCAGATTGCACGTGTTCACATTATTTAGACCCAAACTTTGACGAGATTTTGAAAATGTGGAAGGCACAAGGCCAAAAAGAAATCATCCTAGGATAGATGATTGATTTCAAAATCATTTTGGAAATTTGTGTTCATGTTTTGGTAATCACCTAAGGATAGGTGATGTGTATTGTTTTAAGATCTAAACACAAGATAACTTGTGTTAGGGTCTAGAAAGGTTATAGTCTAGGACAAAGCATTACTAATAACCTAATTCCCTATAACCATGAGCTCTGATACCAACTCTTCTGTCACACCCCGACCGCGTAAAACAACAAACCATGACGGAAACGTCGGGGAGTGGAGCGACAGAATTATTGTTTCACAACCATGGAAATTAAAGTTTTGTGTTATTAAGTAAAGTGTTTACATTGTCTTGGAATTAACAAAAACATAATATAATTAATCTGTCTTTTAAGTCACTAAGGCCCGAGTCCGCATAAGTGTAGCACAATCAACATCAAGCATTAGCTCCTGAAACACATGTAAAAATAGGTACGTGAGCATAAAAATGCCTGTGAGATACATAGGTTTTGTTTATGAAGGATTCATGACTTGTAGTTAAAAGAAGTGTTTAACAAAAAGTTGTCATGAACCTTGTAAAATGTTTTCTTTTATAAAAATCATATGAAAATCAATATGAAAATCAGATGATATAAAAGAACAATGCATGGTTAAATAAATAACCAAGTAAAAATGAATTTGTATAAAATATGTAATTTGTAAAACAATGTCGTATCTTTGTATAAAATGTATCATGTCTTTGTCGAAGTGGTTTAAATAACGCTACGATATGTGATATCATAAAAGCACTTATATATAGGAAGTACCAGCGGCATATCCACCATGCTTTTATCATATTACACATCGCCTCGTTATGTAAATCACTTATCAATAACCACCCAAAATGTCTTGTTTAAGCAAATTTCAAAATGTTTATGTGTAAACAATGTTCAAATGTCAAATGTAAATCATGTCTTGTATAATTAAATGTTATGCATGGCAAGTAAAAAGTATCTACTCAAACCATATGTATAATGTCAATGTGTAAACAAATGTCATGTATGGTGAATAAAAAGTATTTACTCAGTCCCATATGTAAAATGTACAAAACAATGTCTTTGAATAAACCTAAGTTTAAATCAAAAGTTGTGTTTTACAAAACTAATGCTTTATGGATACAAACATTTATGCAGTAATGTTTATCGCATACATTCAAGCCTTGAGACTGTCGGATAAACCCTTAAACGAATTAAAGGTTTATCAGTTATGTATATCGGATTCTGCCATTCCCTACTTCCAAACAAACCTAGGAAGTCGGGAACGGGATTTGTCAAGTCCTATGGTACCATTACATACTACCGAGCAGCGTGATCAATGTTAATGAATGTATTATTGCCCCGTTAAAAATACCAAATGTCATACCAACGTAAGCATGTTATGTGAAAACCATGTACTAAGTATGCTATGTAAACATACATAGTAGAAATGTTCATGAAATCAATGTGCTAGCATGCTCAGTAAACATACATAACAGAAATGTGATGTAAATCAATGTGTCCATATGCTGAGTAAATGCAACAAATGTGTTTATGAAATCAATGTGCTAGCAGGCTCAGTCAACATACATAGCAAAACTTAATTGAAATCATGTACTATATGTGTACTAGGTGAACATAGCATGTATATGGCATAAAAGCATGAAAAGCATGAAAGTAGCAATGTAAGCACATGTGTATCACCCCAAAATATTTGAAAGCGGTAAAAGAGGGGAACTATGTACTCACTTGGGATTGCTTATTAGTCTTGGAATTTAAGACCAAATAAAGCTTCGAGGATCACGGAAATCAAACGACACCTAATATAGGTAACTACGTTAATAATCGGATCCTAATTCGGGAGATAGGATAGAATGAGGTTCTATAAATAAAATGAGTATTGGAACTCATATGGCAAGATTTAACAGACCTAACATTCTGATTAGAAAGTTATCCTAAGTGCTTTTGACCCGTTTTGACCTGTTCAGGTAGTTTAAGCTACTTTAACGCGTCGTTTGCATAAAACTAAGGTCGGATGGTTATCTATGTCCTATGTTAAGTCTTACATGCCCATTATGTTTAAATATGTCATTAAATCAGTTTAGATGTCAAAAATTTGATCACATATGCAAAATATGAATTTATGCTCAAAAAAGGCATTTTGGTCATTTTTAATAGGCATATATGCGACTTAACGAATAACTAACCAACCTAAGTGATCATAAGGTATAACCTCAGTAGGTTATTCCCTATGCAACTATGATCACTAAATAAGTTTGGTCGGATCCTAATGATCGACCAAACGGGTCGGGTTCGACAGTCTAAGAGGTTGTCAAGACCGCTTAACTTACGACCCTAAACAAGCACTAAACTAGTAGTGATGAGTTAAACATGTTAAAACATGTTTAACAAAGTTAGAAAACTGATTTGGTATCAAAACAAAGTGTTTTGATACCTAAAAGTAGTTCCGTCGTAAAATGCGCATAGATACGCATTTTGACCGAAACTTTGACTCGTCACTACGCCTAGTCAATGTGGTAATCAGTAGGTATAATCATTAAGGATTATAACCATCGTGATTACAATCACATTGCAAAGTTCAACTGAACTTTGATTTGACCAATTGATGGTCAAAACCGAAAGGCAAACTGTTTGACTTTCAACTCTAAATGGCTGAAAATAAAGACTAAGCCATGAAAGAACACTTACAAGGCTCTATGGCTCAAAGATTGAACTATGAGAACTCAGGTAGGTGGCTCTCAATGATGGAATCCTCCACTTAGAGTTCAAGAATGAATGTGAGCAATGAAGGAGGTGAAATGGATGGGTATTTATAGTTGTGGAGGTGTTACAAGATCATTACATGTGTTTATGTAGTCCCCAAGCAATGAATCTTGGCCATATAAGTGTTAAGGACAGCTAATATTACTTGGAGAGGTGTTAACTTGTTGCCCAAAACAAGAAAAATTGCATAAAAGTCCCTGAAAATCAAGTTGCAGCTCAAAAACACACTTGTTGTCGAAATCATGAGGTCGCGTGGCGTGACAGAAGGGCCATCAGGCCGTCGCGTGACGCGAGCACAGGCTGCAGAACTTTCAGATTTGTCACTTTCAGCCCCTGCACACAATAACTTGTATATTTGACGTATTTAACCTCTGTTAAGCCATTTTCAAGGCTCTACAAGGACGTCAAAGTATAGGGGACTAGAAGTATGCTTGGAAATATCACGGATGTCGGTTCGTTTGGTCGTGTTATTAGGTTAATTACGACGAAACTCGAACGGACGCGAAAACAATCCAAATTAAGCGACGAATGGTATTTTGGCATTCCTATCACTAAAATAAAATATTTTAGTGACTACAAAAATTTTTGGATGTCCGGATGTGGTCAGAACGTAAGATATGCGTGTAAATGCAAACTTACGCAGTTTTTGACGCTTTTAGTCCCTTGTGTTGCTGTTCTGGAGTGTTTGTCGTGTTAAATTGATTACGTTTACGCATTAGTTTGTGTATAACTTTTCAGAAAGCGATTTAGAGTTTAAAATCGAACAAAAATCAAAACGTGCAAAATGTCAAACATAAATAAACAAATATTGGGATCAAATTATATTGTTTTATTGATATTTGAATTGTTCAGAGTTTGTACAATGATTACACAAGCACAAATGTCACAACGAGCGTGAACTAATGACCTTAAATCACGACCGATGTTTGATAGGGGCATTGGGGACGGGCAAACAAACTGTGCCATCTTGCGGTACTCGAGTTATTATCAACATTGTTATTAAACTGAACTAAACACTTGATAACTAACATTTTTACAGAACTGTGAACTTGCCGGCTTTGTGCTGATACACTTGTTGCATGCTCGCAGGTCGTCAGATTTCTGGATATGGAATTGCTGTCTGGATTTGTTGGAGTGGTCATGGGTCGAAAAACTTGTAAACATGTGACAAGCCTATTGGTTTTCTTTTATTTAACTTGTGAACAATTGAACAACGATTTACATTATGCTTCCGCTGAACATGTTAAGCTTTAAGTTGTGTTTGAGAATACTGTAACGTAATAAATGGGAACTTTTATATAATATCTTGTTAATAGTTCAATGTGATTGGTGGCTGGATCCTGGTACGTCACACGCCTTGCGGGGTTTTCCGCATGTGGTATTTTTGGGGGTGTGACAATACACCAGTCAGATGCTAATGCTATACTAAAATATTTTCTTACCCTTTATAGGGATACCTTTTATGGGTTAAAGTGGTGTGTTGGTTAATCATATCTCGGAGTTTAGTTCTGGGCCCCATATGTATTGATACTGATAACAAGAGACATAGGGGGTGTTTGGTGTTGCGTTTTCAAAACAAATTATGCGTTTTCAAAATAGATTTTGCGTTTTCAAAACCATGTAGGTACATGCTTCTCCAAAACTGCGTTTTGGAGGCAGATAATCACTTTTTCATCCAAATACTTTTTTAGATTATTTATGTTTTACAAACGCAATAATCAAATAATCACTGCAAAACGTAATCCCAAACACCCTCATAGTTTGTCCCAAGTTATTTATGAAAATTGATATACCTATGGTATATAAAAACATTTTTTAAATATTTTCAAAATGTATCGGTTATTTGTATTTACATTGACGTATCTTCAAAGGACTAAGCACAGGTTGCAAAGTACGTAAATATGCTGGAAGCTACCCAGTAATTGCTTAGTGGAATTTGCAACTCCATGCATGAAGCCTAGTGGTCTTTTATGTAATCTTTTGTTTATCCGATCCGCCTGTGGATCATTTATACACTTCGGTCTGTATATTATTTTGAACTTTTGGACAATTGTAATTTGTAATAATTATTTTATACTCCCAAGACTTCTGTCGTGTTATTGTGAATATCTATATCAATTTGTCATATACCCCAAGTCCGGGCCCACCGAGAAATCAGGGTGTGACAGTTTTTAGCGATCAAGAATATCAATTGTTTGTTTTAGCGACCAAGATTAGTCAAGAATATCTAAACGATCAGCAATATCATTTACCTATTTGTTTAATGATCCAGGGATCTTTTAGCGATCACAGAGATTATTTAAAGGTTTTAGCGATCAAAGGATATCGTGTTGTTCGTTCCTGCTCGTTTACTCTTCTAAACGATCAACACGATCATTTGAGGATTTGCCTGATCGTTTACTATTCTAAACGATCTAGCCTGATCGTTTGGACATGTTCAAATCGTTTGAGCAGGTTGTGACGGTTTTCAAGATGATCAGTTTCCTGATGTTTTCCTGTGCTATTTCCATTTCGATTCAAGGACTACTTTCTTCCCATCTCAGTTTTTCCCATTTCGATTCCATGATCTTTTTCCAAAAACACTTTTATCATGTTCTCATCTAATAGTTGGTTTCTAAATAAATATGTAATAGTTGGTTTATTATTATATAACTATATAATAGATGGCTATATTATAGTAGGTTATTAATTAAATTTTGGGGAATTGGCCTGTAATAATCCCACCTAGACGTTATTGGTTATTAATAATCCCACCTCGGAGTATTCCCCCCACTAGTCCCACCTTCCACCTATTTTTCCTACAATGGTCCCCCGTAAAAAAAAACTTAACGGAGTTAAGTTTTTTTTCCAAATTACAAACATATTTTTTAGGGCTTTTGATCAGAACGATGATACGAGTCCATTGATGTAAACTTACTTCGAAATGGTGCTCCAAGTGACTTGATTTTGGTTAATTGGAAATTTAAACACCCGAATTGAAGCGTCGTTTTCATGGTTTGGAGCACCTTTCGAGGCAAGTTTTACATCAATGGACTCGTATCGTCGTTCTAGTCAAAAAGCCTTAAAAAATATGTTTGTAATTTGGAAAAAAGCTTATCTCCGTCAAGATTTTTTAACGGGGGACCATTGTAGGAAAAATATGTGAAAGGTGGGACTAGTGGGGGGAATATTCTGAGTTTGGATTATTAATGGTCAATAAGGTCTTGGTGGGATTATTACAGGCCAATTTCCCTTAAATTTTAATTGTTTAATTTCTGAATGATTGAAGGGTTACACAAATATTAAACTATGGCTTTCTCGTGTGTGTTCTTCGTCTACTGCAAATCCAATTTGTATATTTTAGTTGGGTGCCTTAACTACGATTGTTTTCACATTTTGCTCTAAATGTATGATTTTCCTTCACTTTTTTTGCATGTTTTTTTTCTCAAAATTCTTTTGACAGGTTATGTGACCATGGAGTTAAACTGATGTAGTTGATATAAGGTGTTCCTTAACAGAGGCGTCTCTGAGAATTCACGTACCCTGTTCGAGCTCGAAAAAATGTGCCCTTCGAAATCACGGGCCTTGTGCAAAGGTCCTCCCCGCACACCATCGTCTAAGCCGCCACTGTTCCTTAACCAACTTTAGTTTTATCCGTGTTTTAGATAACTAGTTTTGTATGAAAAGAAAAAAACAAAAAGAAAAAAGCTAGTGTATAAATTAATTGGGTGTCATATAAGTTCAACAATGTCATATTAATTTAATTTTATCCGTATTTAATTGTTTTAAGCACAGTTCCAAACACAAGGATTGGAGATGGACTGATTGGATTTCAGACCTGCTGGGCTGCAAATAAATTGTTTTTGTTTTGTTTTGTTTTGTTTTGTTTTTATGTATTTCGTTTTCTTTATTTCCTTTGTTCCCCATGTATTAATTAAGTCTTTCTCTAGAGGGCTTGTTTTTGCCCAGTTCTAATAATATTGGGGTTCTGGAAATAGTAAACTTGCTACTCAAAAGCTTTAATACATCTAATGTTATACCAATTTGTAGCGCATACAAGTCTACGATATACTAATTGCTTCTCTCTCCTTGTTCACTTTTGTGAGGAATGTAGTTAAAAAAATTCATATTCTTGTATATATAGTAGATATATAGTAACATTCGGTTATGGTTGTTAATCTTCATATTTTTTTTCATCTAACGTAATCCTTCAATCACCGTTCAGTATTATGATTGTTCGTATTTTTCAGCTTTTGAAGTTCTTGGTTTTGGAAGAAAAGGGTTCTTGACGAAATGGAGGCACAACTGTTGTTTAAAGAAAAACGATCACCCAAAACAGGGGCAGACACACTTGTTGGGACGGGATAGAACGCACCCATGAAAACTTTTAACTGTATCCATACGTTCTAATCCGGTTCCAAGTTACAAACCAAACCAAACCGCTAAAACCGTCAAATAGCCTATACCAAACTAGTTAGATTTCAAACCGGCCAGCTTGCTTTGGTTTTGGTGGTTGTATCATCATCGTCATCGTATTCGTGTTCGTGTGTGTGTTTGTACAGAGAACAGAGAAGCATGCATATGGATATTGTGTTGAAATATCTTGGTGATCATCATAGTTGCAGATGATCAATTATTTATACACTAATATAACCGACAGTTGACAACGGTTATTTGCGGCGGGAATAACTGTTAATAACAGTCAACCTGTTAATAACAGTCAACCGGTGCCATTCTCAACCGCTATCACTATCATAACGTTTCGAATATTTACGACCTATAATAATAATAATTACAAACTAAGATAATTAAGTTTACTATCTAATACACTCCCCTAAACTTAATTTGGTTTAAGAGAGTTCTTGAGCACGCTTTTGTTGGCTTCGTCCAAAGCTTTTGCTGCTTGTTTGACAATTGAAACGTCTCCTTTTCTGCAGCCTCTTCATTCCATGCCAGTCATTTTCAGCAAATAACGCGTAATGCTCTCCTTCTTCTTCCGAAATGCAGCCATCGCTCATTGCTCTATCTCTCTGTTCTGTAACTATATCTTGTTTCTCGGAGTAAATCCGACTTCGGTTAATGGGTTCACCACTATTCACTGTTCTTCTTTCACAAACATTCTGCTAGGTTGTCTCGAACTTGTAATAATACACGAGAACATCTCAATACATAGCATACATTATTCTCATTAACTCACCATCACCGTAATCATAACCCATGTCTTTGGCTACTGTCCGTAATGACTCGTCTCGTCTTTGTCGATGATAAAATGCCTTCTCTTTGAATTTATCATAATGCGTCCATGATGCTACCATGAATTGTTTTGTGATGCCGAGTACGGTAATATTGTTGCTCATTTCCCATTTTATTGCTGAAAGTCTTTGAACTGTCATTAATGCCAATTCAGTGCCGCTAAATCGTTCTGTCGCTAATCTGTTTTTTTGTTGCTAATAATCATTCTGTCGCTAATCTGTCTTCTGTCGCTATCTTTCTTCTTTTGTCACTAACTGTCGTTGCTAAAACTGGAAATCCATTCTTTCCTTTTTGTTCCCGCCGTTCCTGCGTCCTTCTTTTCTTCATTTTAACATCCGATGATTCATTCTTAATCATGTGTTTCTGTCTTCTCATATCACTCTTGAAGAATAAAATGTCATGATTTCTGTCGACTATTTCCGTCACCGTTTCCGTTTCCAGTGATCGGTTCCGGTTGTATCCTTCGCTCTCTTCTTCTTCTTCATGATCATCCTTTGTTTCCTTGTCTTTCACAAACACATTTTCTTCATCCTTTTTATCCAGAACATCTTCACAGGCCATCTCATCTCTTTCGGGATCGTCTTCATCTTTCCGTGATATTACTTCGCCTGCATCTCCGTTATCTTCGTGACGCCCCGATTCATATTCCAGTAATGCAATTTCGTATTTCAATTCCATTATTGTAATCTCTTATTTCAAGATTGCAATCGCGCGTAATCGGGGACTTTATAATCGGGATCGTTGTATATTTCTCGCCCGTTTCCTTGTCCGTTGTTCATCTTTATCATCCGTCTCTCCCCGGGATCGTGTAATTCTGATCGTAATTCTCTATTTTCTAACCATGGGCTCTGATACCACGTGTTAGCGGAAGCCGTTATCATCATCATCATCGTATTCGTGTTCGTGTGTGTGTTTGTACAGAGAACAGAGAAGCATGCGTATGGATATTGTATTGAAATATCTTGGTGATCATCATAGTTTCAGATGATCAATTATTTATACACTAATATAACCGACAGTTGACAACGGTTATTTGCGGCGGGAATAACTGTTAATAACAGTTAATGTAACAACTCTCACCAAAACTATTATTTCTTATTATATTTTGTCCAATAGGAAACCCTAATTAAGACCCCCAAGTGATACTGCATGACCCCTAAAATTTTCAGAACAATCGGAATCAGGATCAGGGCCCCTAAAACTCAGGGGGGGTATTTCCTAGTTAGTATTATCCAAACTGTTTTCGATAGAAATTGAATTTTAACAAACCGTCGACTCACCCAAGCCTCTTGTGACACGCGAGCGCGCCGTTTTTCCAGTATAAATAGAGGAGTTTGGCACTTGATTTCCTGCGTTGGTTCGACGGTAAAATTCAATTCGTACACCCAGATATCGTCGTCGAAATACTACAAAAACCCACATAATCTCGAAATTCTGCCGCGATAACAGGGTAATAACTCGATCGCTATTACGATTCAACGTCCGATCGATTGTAACTATCCAACGATTGTTTAAGTGCCGCTCAAATTGAGTTTATACTTTGTTATTCATCGTGATTTCGACTTGAATGTTTGAGTGCTGTTCGAATTCGGACTATACTCTGTCATTCGTTGTGAATCCGCTGAATTATTAAGTATTGCACTATGTTAATCGTTGTGAGGGTTTAATCTTGTGAATTGACGTAACCGCTGTATTAGTTATTTACCTAGTTTCGTATGCGCTATCGCTTAAATTAGGTATTAGTCTTACCAGTAGACTAATCTTTACCCCCATACACTTACAATCAAAGTAGATGCTAATTCTCAGAAAGATCTGAATCATGAAGCTTGTTAATTCAAATACTGCATGCTTATAATGTGAGTCATTCTCTTTTTATCAATTGTTTTACAATACTCCAAATTATTTTCCAAAGTTATAATTACAGGGATTAAGTCTTTGTAATCACCAAATTACAGCCGGTATGTGGGGTATTGTGCACATTACTATTGTTTGTATCATTTTAGGTGAGCGAGCCTAAACCATGATATACACTATTAGGTAGTCGGACCTAATTAGTGATTTACGTCACTTGTGGGTGAACGGACCCAACAGTGATATGACCACAGTCACAGATCCGGTCGAGTGATAAATACTGTGGGTAGTTGGTTGATATGGAAACATTGTAATCGCTCTTAATACTGTGAATTATAACAAATCTGTTTTGTATAAAACCTGAATGAACTCACTCAGTATTTCCCGCTGACAAAACCTTTTTAAAACACGTTTCAGGTAATTACAGTAGAATGGAGTAAGGATTGGATCTGGCACCGAAGGACTTCAAGAAGTGGCTTATTTTACTATAAATCAAATTTAAGAACTATTGTTTTTATTAAAAAGCTACCTTTGTAAAATATGAAATTATTCCATCTATTTAATAAATAAAAACCGGTGTTTTTAAACTCTGATATTTTTCCTAACCCACGGTCCTGATGAAATTTCCGCTGCAATATTTTTCAAAATAATCACCGGTACCACTGGGCTGCTCACGGCTCCCGATTCCGTCCAGGGTGGGTCGGGGGTCGTGACAGAAGGTGGTATCAGAGCTAAGCCACTACTTTAAGCCTATAAGTGTTGTGATAATAATACTTAAGCTTAAATAAAAGAGTTAGGAGACTGCTATTTACTGGTAGCACATCTGATATCTTTTAGACTTGAACATAAGAAAAGATGCCTTAGTATAAGCTAAGCCACTTGTTTAAGCAATTAGGTGTTATAATAATACCTAAGTTTAAACAGAGAGTTAGGAACTTAATATTATAGCACTCAGGATGATATTTAGACTTGAACTTAAGAATTTTGCCTTAATATAAACTCCAAGATAAATTACTTATATAAGTATAATGTAATGCCATAAGAATGACGATTAGCAGGCAATAGCACTTAATTGCTATTCATTCTTGTTTATTGATATTACTTGGTCTAGAATAAAGATATGCTATGGAAATACAAATTTCGTTGATTCTGGATAAAAGCCCTAATAAAAGAGGCACCTTTAAAATCTTGAAAAGATACTATTTTTGGGAAATAGAAAATTTTCTCCGGCAAAACTGGGTATAGAGTAGCAGACTCTCAAGTTTGTCGGATATATTGAAATTACCTCTCCGGCGAGTCCCGGGTAAGACGGGGTATATGATATGTCAAACGAGTGACAAGATTTCCCTAAAATAATATCTTGACCAGATTTCTGACTGGTCCTTGGAAATATGAATCTGATAAATACATTGACTTTATAAAGGATATGTATAGTACCGCATGTGAAATATGTGATTATATAGATATGTATATCTATAAGGAAATCAACTATAAGGATTGACAATTTAGACTAAAGCACAAGCATATGTGTCTAGATTTTTATCAGGAATCTCTTTTCCGATATCAAACATTATTTCGTTTGATCCTCTACCTCGTAACTCGAGCAACAATAAGGATAAATGGAAACCCATTAGGTTGGGACACCATCAAAAAAAATATAAGAATTACCAAATGCGTTACCATAAATCATTAACGCCATAATTATGAACACAAATAAGAAGCATGTAAAATTTTGTTGGTGCACAAGAAAACACATGAAACTTAAAATATATATCCACAGACGTTGAAGTTTAGCACACACGACTTTCCAAGGCAAGACCTTCGGAAAATATTAATGGGGCACAATAACAACAAAGATTGATCCATTACATTTCTTGGTAAATCTACACGTTACACATGCACTGTTCATTGCGCATGTGGTTCATTTAAGTTATGAAGACCATAAAAAGGGCATCATTCCAAATTAGTTGTTTTATCAAAAGTTCAATTATTATTTCACTATACTTAATCTTTACATTGTAAACCGCATTCTTGCCAAAAACGATTATTCTTTGAAAACGAATCAATGAAATTCCTGAAAACTCGCTTTTCTTTTGAAAAGTATACATGGTTTTGTTGTGACCATGTCCGAACTTACTTATTTAAAAATCATTTTGTATAAACCCAGTTCAATTGTTTTGAACTTGCTCACATTACGTATTCATTTCAAAATCACATATGATGGATTGAAGCTATCATATTCAAAATAATCCCAACAAGCAATTCAATTATTTTGCTTGGCCTTCGACTTCATTAAATTATTTCTTGGAGCACGATCACCTTAGGGTAACATTTTCAAAACCTGAAGATTTCACTAATCTCGCTTTATACAGATTTAATTATTCATACCGAATTCGCTTCATTAGTTATTCAAGCAATCTTAACAGAAATCGTGTGCTAAGATAATAACACACAAATTCTTGTTATATTCCAGTGTATCTCTTAAATGATTCTTATATCATCTATTAAGCGTTTCGCAATCTTTATTGCTTTATCATCTTGGACTGAAAAACACTATTCAATTATTTCATTCTTCAAATCCTACTAGATGGTTTAAAACAAACACTCAGCTTTATTTTTCCTTCAGTTCCAAACATGATAAACTCATTCAATCATTTTCAACATCATGAGACAGGTATTTTCTTTAGTTCAAAACTTGAGCTAATTTCTTTTCATTAAATTTTGTTAGCTCATTATCTTAAAACAATCCTAATATATGTTAAGATAAAAATACACAAATTCATATCCCATTCCATGTATATCTAAAAGTATCTTTTATTATTGATCGAAAATTTCATGCTATTCATTTGATCCTTCATCATCAGTTGAAAATCCTATAATATTTACTTAAAATTTAAATATAAATTTAATTGATTATGTATGGAAACTTACATAAATAATCACCTAATTTATAATATAATATTACTATACCTAAAAATTTTTGTTCAATCATTAAGATGAAGAATTATATTTCAGCAATACTATCGTCTAAAATTTTATCAGTAATTAATATTAATAACAGTAGTATCATTTTTCGGGTTATTGTCAGGAACAGGTATTGGATAAGCCTAGCCTTAGTTAGGCATGGACTGGCCACCTATGCTTAAACAAGGCAGCACTAACCAATATCCAACCATGATAATAACTTTTTAATATATATAAATAAAGTTATCATACTTATTGAGTAAATTTTAAATTACATATAAATATATATAAACTTTAAAAGAAAAGACATATTTTCATACAAGAATAAGAAGGACGAATAAAATTATATAAATAATTATGTATCACATATTTTGTGGTACCATAACACTCTGGAAAGAAAATAACCATATAAGAATAATATAAAAAGTCATCAACTACGTTGGGTTAAGAGAACATAGTAATATATAAGAATAGTCACCATTTTCACTTATTTACAACATTTGTAAAATACATTAACCACGTTATATAGTTTTAAAATGAAAATAAGTAATCACATAGAATCAACCCAGTAAGTGTTATATATTTACAAAATATTTTACAAATACTTCTATACAATAAATATTTTTACACCTTTATTTACAACCTTCATTTAACAGCAGATCTTTTACAAAAATCATAATACTAAATATAATAATTTCATCGTGGTATTTTGTAATCTATATTACATAGTAAATATAAGTTATTTTACATAGTATAGTAAAATACTAAAATAATATTTATTTGAAAGTAGTAACCATTTATATATATATATATATATATAGTAAAAAAATGTGAAACAAATAATATATTACATAGTAGTTATATTTGATATGTAAGATACGGTTCAGACAAGAACACAAATAATATATATTTGCTTTACAAATATACTATAAATGGTTAGTCATGCCAAAACATCTTGTTCTTATTATATTTCGATCTCTAGAACATAGTATGAAAAATATGGTCACTAATAGTATACTATCATAGTGTTTCACAATTAAAACAACTTGGAACTCTAAACAATAACACACTAACTCTATCATCTTCTAGTGTATCCTTACAATTCACTCATCTCAGCACATTGATTTTCTCATATCATAATATTGACAATTCTTTTCATGCTTTTATTTCATTTTTAACCTATCGATTCTAAACCAAAGTAAAGCTTTCTTTTGACAAAGAGCTTTATTGATTCTAAAAGTCCTTCACATTCAGTGATCATATATCTTTTGGCTCGAACCTAATCACCTTGTAAAACTATATCATTTCATCTCATTCATTTGAACATCTCATTTTGAAATATCCAGACTCGCTTCACCATAATTATTTAATTCTTTCCATCATTACGACACCTTGAAATGTCCGTATAAATTTGTAGCCTGTGCTAATTCATACGTCATTTATTTGATTCATCCTTTTAATAATCCTAATACAGTTATGTACTCAGACCAGACCACGATACACTAAATTTTATTGTCCAATGTATCCTTACCATTTAAGTAAACGATATTGATTTTCGGATTGATCATTTACAAATCATTTTTCATACTTCTATTCACAAATAGAGATTTATTAATTCAGAACCTCCCTCAATTGATCAAAGTAAATTCTTTTCTAACATTGAATTCTACAAAAGTTATTTTATTTCAAAATTAATGCCTATCGAATATCTTTTTGATTCATGAGACTTGGTCAAACTTGTAATTATCCTATTTCGGTCAAACACCAATTCCTAAAACTAAAGTTTTAAAACCATTGAATTCCAACTATCTTATGATATTAATCTTTTAATTCCATCCCAGAAACCATGATATATTAAAAGAAGTAACGTAACACCAAGAAGATATCATAGTCCAAATCTCGAGGACGAGAATTTTATTAAGGTGGGGAGGATGTAACAACTCTCACCAAAACTATTATTTCTTATTATATTTTGTCCAATAGGAAACCCTAATTAAGACCCCCAAGTGATACTGCATGACCCCTAAAATTTTCAGAACAATCGGAATCAGGATCAGGGCCCCTAAAACTCAGGGGAGGTATTTCCTAGTTAGTATTATCCAAACTGTTTTCGATAGAAATTGAATTTTAACAAACCGTCGACTCACCCAAGCTACTAAGACGCGTGGCTACCCCATATTAAAAGTGACCTCTCGCGCCACGCGAGAGCCTCTCGTGACACGCGAACGCGCCGTTTTTCCAGTATAAATAGAGGAGTTTGGCACTTGATTTCCTGCGTTGGTTCGACGGTAAAATTCAATTCGTACACCCAGATATCGTCGAAATACTACAAAAACCCACATAATCTCGAAATTCTGCCGCGATAACAGGGTAATAACTCGATCGCTATTACGATTCAACGTCCGATCGATTGTAACTATCCAACGATTGTTTAAGTGCCGCTCAAATTGAGTTTATACTTTGTTATTCATCGTGATTTCGACTTGAATGTTTGAGTGCTGTTCGAATTCGGACTATACTCTGTCATTCGTTGTGAATCCGCTGAATTATTAAGTATTGCACTATGTTAATCGTTGTGAGGGTTTAATCTCGTGAATTGACGTAACTGCTGTATTAGTTATTTACCTAGTTTCGTATGCATTATCGCTTAAATTAGGTATTAGTCTTACCAGTAGACTAATCTTTACCCCCATACACTTACAATCAAAGTTGATGCTAATTCTCAGAAAGATCTGAATCATGAAGCTTGTTAATTCAAATACTGCATGCTTATAATGTGAGTCATTCTCTTTTTATCAACTGTTTTACAATACTCCAAATTATTTTCCAAAGTTATAATTACAGGGATTAAGTCTTTGTAATCACCAAATTACAGCCGGTATGTGGGGTATTGTGCACATTACTATTGTTTGTATCATTTTAGGTGAGCGAGCCTAAACCATGATATACACTATTAGGTAGTCGGACCTAATTAGTGATTTACGTCACTTGTGGGTGAACGGACCCAACAGTGATATGACCACAGTCACAGATCCGGTCGAGTGACAAGTACTGTGGGTAGTTGGTTGATATGGAAACATTGTAATCGCTCTTAATACTGTGAATTATAACAAATCTGTTTTGTATAAAACCTGAATGAACTCACTCAGTATTTCCCGCTTTCCCGCTGACAAAACCTTTTTAAAACACGTTTCAGGTAATTACAGTAGAATGGAGTAAGGATTGGATCTGGCACTGAAGGACTTCAAGAAGTGGCTTATTTTACTATAAATCAAATTTAAGAACTATTGTTTTTATTAAAAAGCTACCTTTGTAAAATATGAAATTATTCCATCTATTTAATAAATAAAATCCGGTGTTTTTAAACTCTGATATTTTTCCTAACTCACGGTCCTGATGAAATTTCCGCTGCAATATTTTTCAAAATAATCACCGGTACCACTGGGCTACTCACGGCTCCCGATTCTGTCCAGGGTGGGTCGGGGGTCGTGACAGTTAACCGGTGCCATTCTCAACCGCTATCACTATCATAAAGTTTCGAATATTTACGACCTATAATAATAATAATAATAATTACAAACTAAGATAATTAAGTTTACTATCTAATAGTGGTTAGGTGGGTTTCAAGGTTTATGAACACCTCTATATGTTGGTATGATTTCAATATCCCAAGTTCATTTTATTGTACATAGGTCTGCGTAACAGTTTTTACCATTTTAGGTCTGTAAAGTTGAGGTTTATATATACACTTATAGTTTTTCTTTGAGTGATTGGAACTTGGGACCATATCATTGATTATTCAAAAGAAAGACAAAATCCGTATTGTAAAATAAAAAACAACAAAGCCATCCATATAATTAACTCTCATCAAACATGAATGATTGGAGGATTACAACTATCTTCTTTGGATAAAACTAAATGAATTTCGCAACTGACCCAAAATACTAACCCTACTTAAAGGGTTAAGGGTGTTTGGATTAACTTACTAGAAACATTTACAAAAATAGTTTTCAACCAGTTAGTCAACTTCAAAAAAACGAAGTATTATACATATGCATTTATCTTTAAAAAAAGAGTGCGTTGATGTAGTAAATAAACTGGAATACTTTTTAATTTGATAACATAAAAGAATACCTTTTTGGCCAGTTTTACTAAAAGAATACCTTTTTTGCCAGTTTTACAAAAATATGAGACAACTTTATCGGGATGAGAATTGATAAAAAAAAAAAAAAATTGGTAAAATTATAAAAATAGTCATTGGCAAAACCATTCTCAGATTTGATTTGGCCATCTCATGAATCCTTGGAGTGACCTATCATGCACCGGATGGGTCTTTGACCACCTCATGCGTCCTTCAGACATCTCCGGGGATTTTTCATACATCTACGGCGAACTTCCATAGTTTCCGGCGAGATTCCAAACTTAAACAATTCCAAAAAACGCAATCTTTTTCAACAATCCCACATCGTCTCTGGAAAAACGTCCATAGTTTCCTGGAAAACTTAAACAACCCCAGAAAATTTAATCTTTCTCAACAATCTCATATCGTCTCCAGCGAACCTCCATAGTTTCCCGACAACCGCCGTAATTTCCGGCGAACCTCCATAGTTTTCGGCTTCAACGTCAACTCCAAAAACCAAATCTTCCTCAACAATTCCCAGTCAAAAATTGTTGCTGAAGGGAGATCCTGTGGAAAACGGTGTTGTCCGGGAGGTTAATAATGTGAATTGACCTTGTGGTGGTGGTGGTGGTTCAAAGAAGAATGTGAAGAGTGTTTATAAGCCACCAGAGCAATGGGGAGGCGGTGGTAATGGTGGCTAGAATAAGCTGTGGAAGGGACCATGGTATAATAATCAAAGAAAGGGTGATCCGAGGTTCTTGATTAAAGGTGATGTTGTTTCAAGTATTCAGGATTCAGATTCAAGAACAACTCTCATGATAAAGAACATCCCGAACAAATACAGGTACCTGTAATGATAAAGAACATTCCGAATAAATACACGTTTCTCTTTATAAATTTAATAATAAACAAAAAATTATTAGTTTGAAATCTTCCTAGGCGTGTCCATGTTTTATTGGGTATTAGTAAAGGGATTTCCAAAGACTCGTCCCATGCATGATGTATCGTTCCAAGGACTTATGATATGTCCAAATCTGAAAAGAGTTTTGGTCAATTACCATTTTATAATTTTCCCTAAAAAATTTCTTCACGAAAACGTAAGTTAGCTATTATTGGCCGTGTATTTAATAAAAGTTTCTTTGATTCAAATAAACTTTGGAGACAAAAGATATTGAAAAGGATCAAGTAGCTTAAAGTTGAATTCAAATTCGTATATTTTAGAAAAAAAAAACAAGAAATCTATAAATCCGTATCCAAAAGGTATTTTGAGATTTTGTTTGAGAACTAAGCATTGACAAACTAACAACCAACCCATCTTGTGATGTGGAGCCACATATCTAAAAACTAGTTAAATTGAAATTTTAAAGTTTAACATTACCTTGTACAATTCTTCATTTTCCTTGCTATGAACGGTCAACATGTTATAAACAACTAAAATATGTGCTCTCATTCCTACACGATGAAGAAGGTTAAAATTAAGCATGGTACATTTGAAAGAAAAAAAAAACCTTATGATACGAATAAAAGGAGATTTCTTCACAATAATAACTCAAAACAATAAGGGAGAAGATAGAAGTAACAAAATAAGAACTAATTAATGTTTACTCTGATATGACATTGGCTGTTTTCTTCGAAGATTGGCAACAATGTGTTACCAATTGAGGTTGTCGATGGCGGCGGCTACAACGCTACTGGAATGGAATCGTAGATAGGTCTAGAGAAATAACAAAAGAAGAATTAGGTTTTATGATTACACGTGAAGTAGGGTTTGATATTTATAGATTTATATTATTGGACCTTTATTGGGCCTACGGATGCTTGTTCAATTTAAAAGGATACAAAATGTTCAATAAAACACAAAAAAAAAAAAAAAAAAAAAAAAAAAACGTAAAATATGGTTGCAATTTTTACACTTGTGTATATAGGGGAGGGTTTAAATGAGAATGCTAAATATTGTGAGAACGAATAAAAAAACCATGAGAACTTGGTAAAAACAATTCAAATTCTAAATTTATTTTTATGCTTATTATTATTATTATTATTATTATTATTATTATTATTATTATTATTATTATTATTATTATTATTATCCGAATACATTGCTAGGAATTAAATTTACAAGTTTAAATTTACGAGAATTCGTAAATAAAGAAAATTTACACATGCGTAAAAAATCTAATAAGAGTGATTTTAGGAGGAGAAATGAATTATTTGATGTTGTAAATTATTTTTTTGATGAGGGTTGTATTAAAAAAATAGTTTTGATTGGTGTTCTCATTCGCTCTCACGGGTCTTGCAATATTTAGTGTTCTTAAGATAACCCCCCATATATATATATATATATATATATATATATATATATATATATATATATATAGGGGATCAGGAGAAAACAGCAAACAGTGTGAGAACGGTGAGAACGCATCCTGGTCGAACACGTGGCGCTGGGCATGATCAGTGTCCGAGGGGTTTCTTTTGTCTTTTTAGTATTCTTCTCCTTTCACTATTTTCGTGCCTGACATGCTGCTTTTTTTTTTGCGTGTAAGATAATTTTGGCGTTATATAGAATTATTAATTATTTGGCGTTTTACTGTTTTTCTCAGATTTCTTTTCGTTGAATTAATTCTTTTTGTGTCACATAGTTAATTTTTGTGCGTTATGACTTTTTCCATGTTATTTTTGGCGTTTTGTATCTTTTTGTTAATAATTGATTACCATAGATTAATATTTTATAAAACTACAATAACACAAAATTCAAAATAAACTAATAGTCTTCCGTAGGTGGGATTACATCATAGATGTACCCATCGCTTTGTTCTTCACTTTCTTCAGATTCTTCATCATCAAAATTCATTTTTGCGTATAACGCGATTAGCTCATCTCTTCTTTGCTGTAGCCTACTCTTGAATATGACTGCATCCTTAGATTTTGGATCGATTGAAGGTGTTAAATCACAGAGTTGTTCAATGATAGATAGGAACCCTGTCTTCAACATTTCTTCCATTGGCCTTGAATATTGCACCCCGTTTTTATAAGTCACTTCAAGTGTTCCTTCTTCCTCATGCAATACCCAACTGCTAAGTTTTGGTATATGAGTATCTTCAATATCATCATCATCTTCGTCATCTCCTGCCAGAAATTTTCTCTTCAATCTTTTTATTACAGTTCTCGTTCTTTCACAATCGTTGTCTATTGGAACCCCAAGGGCGAGGATATCTTTCTGAACATTTTCATTCATTCCAAGCATTGCTTTGATTGTCCTTACCTTTACCCTTCTCCTATCAAAGGACTTTATAATGAATCGTTTCTCTTTCCTTTCAAACCTCCATGAAATAACCTTAGCCATTTTTAAATTTTTTGGCGTTTTGGACAATATGTGGCGTTTTATTCAAATTTTTTGGTGTGTTTTGAGCTTGGGTTCTCATGGTCTTCTTTTATATTGACTTTTTTTCCCGCGTATGACAGGTAATTATGGCGTTTTGAAAAAGATAAATAAATATAATAAATGTTAGTAGTTATGTTTTCCGTCGTTTCATTTTACTGTTTTTTGGAGTTTACGGTGTTTTGTTTTCAGACTCAACTGTTTTTATGGTGTAACACGTCAAATCTTTGACGGCTGTAAATATGGCGTTTTGTTTTCCATTGGCGGTTAGATAACTATTGGACTTCTTTTTGTTTTATATTCTTTGCACATTGTTTCACGTTTTTTTTTATAATATTGGTTGTTCAAATTAATTTTATTATAGTTTGGTAGTTTTTTGAGGGCGTTTTTTATGGCATTATGGCGTTTTACACGCATTTGCTAATTTTGGCGTTTTATTATATTTTTCATTATAGCATTAATATTCTTTTTGTTGTTTATTAACTGAAATTACAAAATAAACAATAGATAATGAAAATTAAAAAAAAATAAAGTAGAAGCAATTTATGATTTTAAATCTTGAGTGTCATCAGTCTCTTTTTTCTTTTGAAACTACAAGAAATGTGACAAATAAATAGCGTTTTGGGTTTGGCGTTGTTTATTTTCTTTGTTCATGTGTTGAAGTGTCTTTGTGGATGTTGGAGATATAGATCGACCCCGTGTGGGTGGATGCTATCTGCCTGTTGTCTTCACTATAATCATCGAGGCCAAAGTAGCATTTACATTTACACTGGTATAGGTCTCTTCTTATCATCCAAATCTTCTTCAGGAACAAAGGAACAAAGATGACAGTATGACATATGGGTGTCATCAGTCCCTCTTTTTTCAATTTTGTCCATCTCATGCAGCAAAATCTTTCTACACTCACGTAACAAATTATTCAATGAAGCTTCATGCAGGACATTACTGAGGATCAAAGAAAAGATGTTTTGCCGTCGTTGTATTTTTTGGCGTTTTACATTGAGTTGTAAATTTTTTTAGCAACCACTATATGTTTTTTTTGTGTTTTTTTGGTGTGATAAACGAAAGGTGAAGAGGCGTTTCCATTTATAGAATTTTTTTGGGCGCGTAGTTTAGGCGGGATGTTATTTTTATAACAAAAAATGCAATTAACATTTATTTATCCTGATGTAAGTTTTGGCGTTATATACAATGGCGTTTCATATTTTTGGTGTTTTTGTAGTCAGAGAGCTTAAATAAAAACCCTTTAAAAAGTGCCCAGTGATAAAATTGGCGTTTTCTAAGTATTTGGCGTTTTATTTTTCAATAGCGTTTTATGAGAGAAATGATTTTTTTACTTTTTTACCCTTAATAAAGCGCGTCCACGTAATAAAACTGTTGTTTTTTACTAAAATGTCACCGCGCCAATACAGTCTATAGATTGTTTTGATCGGACGATCAATAAGTGCTCTCACCGTTCTCATATTTTCTACGGTTTTCTCTAAATCCTGACCCTATATATATATATATATATATATATATATATATGGTATCATTTGAGAACCACGAGAAACTAATATGAACACAACAAAATAAACCCACCCACCACCCAAAGCATGAACCTCCCACCTCACCATAACCCACAACCCAAAAACCTAACCCCCCCCTAAGAAAAACTATACCTTATAAAAAAACGCTAAAAAAACATAACACCCACCCCCCCCCCCTAAAAAAAAACCTAAAAAAACTAACCCCCACCCCCAAAAACCTAAAAAACATAACCCCCTCTCACCACCACCCAAAAACCTAAGAAAACATAACCCCCACCTCCCAACCACCAAAAACTTAAAAGAATCTAACCCCCCAACCCACCCCCAAAAACCTAAACCCCCCTCACCCACCCCACCCAAGCTAAATGCTAAAAACTAAACCATAAAGCTAAACCCCACAATTAAATGGAAAAAAAATTGAACAATAGTACTGATGCACATGTGCATCGATATTGTTGTTCAGTTTTTTTAGGTGACGTAATGTGGCGTTTTTTATAAAAATATATTTTTGTGTGTTTTTAATTTTTTAGGTATTTTTGTTTGTGTTCACATTGGTTCTCGCATTTGTCTCAATAAAGGGTGGTTCTTAACGGATCCTTATCCTATATATCGTGAGGATTCTAGAGTAACACTAGGTTGAGAGTGAACAGTGTGAACTTATCTGTGCCATTGGATTATATCATCTACAGATTTTTAAACAATGGCAAGACTGTAATTACAATGTTGTAACTTTCCTTTAAAACAATTGGCAGAAGTGCATTTGCGTCTTTGTAAATTGCATTTATTAAACAATATAATCAAAATCCCTAAAATCTTGCTAGTTTTCGTATATATAAGATACACAGCTGTTAGTATATACACATGTGTACAATCTCGTTAGTATTAGTTTATACAAGATACACAACTGTCAATTTATACACATGTGTACAGTCTCGCTAACTATCAGTTTATACAAGATACACAACTGTTAGTTAATACACATGTGTACAGACTTTTATACATCTGTGTATTATATTCATAAATGGTTACATAGAGGAGGAGTTGGATAGAAAGTGGGTTTTTCCTAGAAAGTCTAGGAAGCAATAAGAATGTGACACGTGGCATGGAGGGATTTTATAAAAGGGCACTTGTGTAATTTGACATTTTATTTTATTTTTGGAATTTTGTCTCTCATTAACTAACAATGCATAAGATTATGGAAACTGTTTCTCCATGATTTTCTGAATGATGGTTTCGAAACATAGTAAGACGTGAACGGCACAAAAGACGAATTAAACTTACTTAAAATGGGTGACCGAGTAGCATCTGAAGATAACCTGTGTTTGTTTTATTGATGTCGATGTTCTCATCTACCCATCGGGCCCACGTTGCAAGCGCCCTTTTCTATACATCCAGAACCTTGAGCCTCGGGTACACATGATCACCTTCTTGGTAATAATTTTCTCTGTAAATTAAAAAAAAGTAGCAGATTAATACAGTTGTGTTTTAGAAGGAGGATTTCTTAACGCTGTGTTTTACCATTCATGCTGGTAATGATGGAGGATTTCTTAACATTGTGTTTTAATAGCAGGCATTCAGGCTGGTAACGCTGGATGATTTCTTGACATTGTGTTTAATAGCAAGCAGATTAATACCGTTGTGTTTTAGCATTCATGCTGATAATGCTGGAGGATTTCTTGACGATGTGTTTTACCATTCATGCTGGTAATGTTGGAGGATTTCTTGACATTGTGTTTTAACAACAAGTAGATTAATATAGTTGTGTTTTAGCATTCTTGTTGGTAATGCTGGAGGATTTCTTGATGTTGTGTTTTACCATCTATGCTGGTAATGCTGGAGGATTTCTTGATATTGTGTTTTAACAGCAAGCCGATTAATACAGTTGTGTTTTAGCATTCATGTTGGTAGTGCTGGAGGATTTCTTGACGCTGTGTTTTACCATCCATGCTAGTAATGCCGGAGGATTTCTTGACATTGTGTTTTAACAGCAAGCAGATTAATACAGTTGTGTTTTAGCATTCATGTTGGTAATGCTGGAGGATTTCTTAACGCGGTGTTTTACCATTCATGCTGGTAATGCTGGAGGATTTCTTAACGCGGTGTTTTACCATCCATGCTGGTAATGCTGGAGGATTTCTTGACATTGTGTTTTAACAGCAAGCAGATTAATACCGTTAGTAATGCTGGAGGATTTCTTGACGCCATGTTTTACCATCCATGCTGGTAATGCTAGAGGATTTCTTGACATGTGTTTTAACAGCAAGCAACTTAATACCGTTGTGTTTTAGCATTCATGCTGGTAATGCTGGAGGATTTCTTGACGCTGTGTTTTACCATTCATGCTGGTACGATGTGTGACATTTGTCACGGTGTGTTTTCTTGATGTTGTGTTTCTTCATGAAGGATAGAAAGAAGAGAGAGAGAGAGAGAGAGAGAAGAGAGAAAGGGAGAGAGATAGAGAGAGAAAATCGCAAGAAATGTGGGGTGGTTTATGGAATGACAGTTATTTCCATATTTAAAACAAGCTAAATGACATATCTACCCCTGATTAATTAAATAATCCTATTTTTAATAAACACATATTACCAAAATGCCACCAAGATGAGCTCAACCATTAAACACACCCATTTGATGGCCCAGATCGCTTCCTAGACTTTCTAGGAAAAACACACTTTACGCAGGATCCCCACTCTGGTTACATATGTGTATATTAACAAGATATAGTATATTATGTATGCACACGAATAGATTCATATAAAAGTTATAAAATTAATGAAAATGAAACAAGTCAAATTTATGCAAAAATAAATAACTTGATCACATATTCAAAAAAAGTTAATACCCAATCTCAGAGAAAATTTTCAATATTTATTGAAAATTATTAAAAGTTAAAAGCAATATATTATGATATTTATATTTACGGATAATAAAAGAAAAACAATATTCAAGTTGAAATTAAAACAAAATCTATGGGTAAAGAAATGAGTGGTACGAATATTTGGAAAATTAAATAATTTGTAAACAGAATATTCCAAAAAACACATTGGAAAAAAATAACAGTTTTGTCTTTTTCATCTTCTTGCGTGATAACAATACCTGCAATATTCATTAATCAACTTCAACATATGAGCTGAAGATCTAGAATTATAATGTCATAATCCATGGTAGTCTACCAAAATTTAAAGCCCTTCAATTTCTTATAATTAAAATAATGAAAAAATAATTAAAAATGAGAGAGAGAGAGAGAGAGAGTTAAAAGATGAGAAAATTAAGTGATATTAATTAAACACACTTGGATATTGTCAATCATACCCTTTTAATCTAAAAAATGATCAAGGGCCAAGATTAGTTTACTAAGTTCATTCTCAAGAAGTTGTTCACACTTGAACCAAATACTATATATATATATATATATATATATATATATATATATATATATATATATATATAGAGAGAGAGAGAGAGAGAGGGCCGCTTAAATGAAAGCCACCCCTAGTTGCGAGAACCACGAGAACCACTCTCCACCAATCAGATAATGGCACCCAAAAGGGTAATACAATCATTTAATCAAAACCATGAAATCATCTCTCTCCTCTTTAAATCTCTTTTTAAAGTCATTTCAATTTCTTTGTCTTCAAATCAAATCATCTCTCTCTCCTCTTTATAGATTTGTGTTATTTTGTAAAAAGGTTTTTTTTTAAATTGTAAAAAAGTTTTTGTAAAAAAAGTTTAAAACCGTGTAAAAAGTTTTCGTAAAAAATGTAAAAAATTTTAAAAACGTGTGTAAAAAAAGGTTAAAACCTTAAAAAAAGTTTTCGTATAATTTTTTGTCCTTAGTAAAAGAGTTTTTATAAATTTTTTTTAATGTTTGGTGAAAAAGTTTTTTTTTTTTTAAGTTTATAACCGTAAAAAAAGTTTTCGTAAAAAAACGTAAAAAAGTTTAAAAAACGTGTATGTAAAAAAAAGTCGTTGTAAAAAAAGGTTAAAACCGTAAAAAAAATTTCGTATAATTTTTTGTTCTTTGTTAAAAAGATTTTGTTAAAAAGCTTTTTGTAAAATAAAAGTCTAAAAACGTAAAAAAAAAATTCATAAAAAAAGTTTAAAACCGTAAAAAAAGTTTAAAAACGTGTGTGTAAAAAACGGCGCGTAAATACAGGGCGAAAAAAACATGGCGTAAAAAAGGCGCGTAAAAAACGGCACGTAAAAAACGGGGTGTAAAAAACGGCTCGTAAAAACGGGGCGTGAAAAATGGCTCGTAAAAAAAAACGGGTGATAAAACGACGCGTAAATACGGGGGCGTAAAACGACGCATAAAATCAGGCGTAAAAACGGCGCGTAAAAGCGGGGCATAAAAACGGCGCTTAAAAAACGAGGCGTAAAAAATGGCTCTTAAACAAACCGGCTCGTAAAAAAGTTTTTTGTAAAAAAATTCCTGACGAAAATTGTTTTTTGTAAAAAAATCAGATTTTAAAATGTTTTTTTAATTAAAAAATATGATTATGATAAAAAACAATTAATTTAATAAGACAAAAATGTAATAAAAAACAATATATACAATAAGACAAAACAAGCAAATTTACTAAACTGCCCTTTTAACATTAAAATATTAAAAACATAATAAGATAAAATAATTTAATATTGTTTTTATAACTTCTAATCTCATCCATCCATCTTCAAAGATCAATGGTTGGAAAGCGGTTCTCGTGGTCCTCTTAACTAGGGGTGGTTTTCATTTTAGCTGCTCTATATATATATATATATATATATATATATATATATATATATATATATATATAGGATAGGAGTTGGCCAGAAAGTCCAAATTTCCTAAAAAGTGTAAAAAGTCATAAAACACCATAATGTCAACCATAAAACACACCAAAAATCCACAAATAAATATGATGAAGATTACTTAAACATTATGTATGTGGGTTTTGTGTTGTGTTTTAGATGTTAAGGCTCTGATTGTGGAATGACAAATATTATTGTGTTTTATGTTGTTTAGCATTGTGTGTTTTATATTCATAGTTCTACGATGGTGTGTTTGAAGTTTTTATGGACTATTAGAGTTTGAATATGGTGTTTTAGTAATATTCATTCTATTATTTGTGAGTTTTAGGTGTGTTTTATGCCTGAAATTATTGTGTTTTATGACTTTTTACACTTTTTAGGAAAAACACACTTTCCGTAGGATCCCCACTCTATATATATAGGGGACCGCTAGAATGAGAACCACCCCGAGTTGTAAGAACCGCGAGAACCACACCATCCGGGTCGCCGTTTACCATGATTTTTTTTACAACTAGATGTGTGTATTATAAACACATCCGTAAAAAAAAAAAAATTTAAACGCCGCGCCCGAGGGGGTAGTTTTTTACACCACAAGTTTGGTGTTTTTCTTTTTTCTTCTTTTTACACCAAACTTGTGGTGTAAAAAACTATACCCTCGGGCGCGGCGTTTAAAATTTTTTTTACGGCTGTGTTTATAATACACACATCTAGTTGTAAAAAAAATCGTGGTAAACGGCGACCCGGATGGTGTGGTTCTCGCGGTTCTTACAACTCGGGGTGGTTCTCATTTTAGCGCAATTATATATATATATATATATATATATATATATATAGGGGATGGATCATGAGAAAACTAGTTAAAATGAGAAAACCAAAAAACTAACTAAAAAAACCTAAAAAAATACCAAAAAAATACCAAAAATATATTTTTTTTTACAATTTTTTAAAGAAAAATCGCTACTTTTTATGTATGGAAAAAAATTTTCAAATTTTTTTTTTGTTGTACTGCATATGTGCACTAATACGGAAAGCCTAAACCACTTAACCCACCCCCCACCGACACCCCCCAAAAACCTAAACCCCCCCCCCACCCCCACCCCCCAAAAACCTAAATTCACCCTCCCACCAAAAGCCTAACCCGCCCCCCCCCCAAAAAAAAAAAAAAAAAAAAAAAAAAAGCCTAAACCCCCCACCCCAACCCCCCAAAAACCTAAAACTAAACCCGAAAAAAACCTAAACACCCCAACCCCCCCCCCCCCCCCCCACCGAAAAAAAAACCTAAACCCCCCCTCCCCCCACACCCAAAAACCTAATCCTAATCCTAAAACTCCAAAAAAACTAACCCTAAAAGCTAAACTAGACTCAAAAAGTTAATTTTAAGCATCTAATGCAATTGTAGTACATGTTATATTGCACATGTGCACTACTATAATAATAGTGTTGAAAACAAGACGACACCATAAATCTTTTCTTATGTCATAAAAATATGCTGGAATATACTTGAATGAAAGATAAGAAAATTTGTGATCTTATGGTGCCATTTTTGTTTTAAAATGATAATGTATGGAGAAATGGGAAATGTTTGAAAAGTTATATATTTTTTTTTTTTCCAATTTTACCTCTCCTTCATTAAAAGTCCCCCCTCCTTCATTAAAAGTCTCCCTCCCCCTCCTTTTTAGTGGATTTTTGTTAGTTTTCTAGTTTTCTCATTTATATCTAGTTCTCATGATCCTCTCCCTATATATATATATATCTATACTATATTAATAAGCATATCCAAAGGACTTCTTAAGGTCATATAAATTCCCTTAAAACACCCTTAATGCTTCATGTACAACCCTCTAAAGCACAATATTCATTACATTTCCAACAATACCCTTTTCTTTTTGGGCGGCCAAATCTCAATCAAATTTTGAATTCCCGCTCACTACCAACCGCATTCCCATATGTACTATTATCAAAACCTAAAAGCAGATCCTTTCCATCTTCACGTTCCTGCTCTCATTTCTCTCACCTCCTCCGAGTTCTCTTTCATTTTGTAAGAAACCCTAAACTGCAAAATTGTGTCATTGTAGTATGAAAATTAGATGCTAGATCTGGAACAGATTTGGGTTTGCAGAGAGAACAAACTCCCTTTGGATCCTGCTGTTGTTGCTTCTGCTGTTGATGCTGTTGATTATATCTCATCTGAAAATCTTAAACCCATTCGGATCCGGTTGTTAAGTTTAAGGTAAATATGCTTGTTTTTGTGGTTGTTTCAATACCCATTTGGGTTTTTATGTGTTTTGGTTGTTTATGTTATGAAATCGTAGTTTAAACCCTAAACAGTAAACCATAAAAACGCATTTGTGATTTTCAAGAGAGTAGATCTTTTTTCAGGAACCCTGTTTTAGGAATTTTTGGAATTGAAAACTTTTGTGTGATATTTTCATTACCCATTTGTGATTTTGTGTATGTTGATAATTATCTCATCTAAAATTGTAATCTAAACCCTAAACCCTAAAAATGCGTCTATGATTTTCAAGAAAGTTGATCTTTTTCAGGAACCCTAATTGGTTTTTTTTTTTTTTTTTGGAATTGATAACTTTTGAATGATTTCTTCATTACCCATTTGTGATTTTGTGTATTTTGGTTTTATCACCTGAAAATCTCGGACCTTTTTTTCTGATCTTGAAGTTAAGTTTAAGGTAAACATATGTCTTGGTTTCTTGAAATAGCACATGTTTATCAAGATTCTTGTTCAACTTTGGAAGATTCTTACTTTTCATGTATTCTGATTAAAAAAATTCTGATTTTTGTGTATTTTGATTATTATATCATCTGAAAATCCAAACCCTTTTATGATCATGGTTTCTAGAAATAACACATGTTTATCATGATTCTTGCTCCGCTTTGGGGCATTTATACTTTTTATATATTCTGATTCAAATTTTTTTTTTATTTTCGGGAACTCAGAGTCTAATGGAAGGACTGGAGTCAAAGGACTGGCTAAAGATTTGCGATTCGTTGAACGATGTGAGTCAAAGGACTGGCTAAAGATTTGTGTCAGAATGGGTCATTCGAAGGTACAATCATTTTGGTTTGGGTCAAAACAAGTTCTGCAAATGGCATACCTACCAACAGGATTAAAATCTTGATTAGAAAACCTTACTTTTCTTATTTGAAATAAAGATATTGGAAAGAACTCAAATGAAAAATCAAATTCAAAATTGTATCACACTTATTTTGTTTTCTGTTTAATGGCTATGATGCAAACTGATAGGTTAATGGTGTTTTTAGATTGATCCTGATCTTGCAGTCCGGTCCATTCTTTCTTGACCACAATAATTGAATTTATAAACTAAAATGGGTCATGTTTGTTTAAATAAAATAAAGCAAAGTATCATGTAGGACCCATAATATCATGTCTGCGTTACCGGTAGCTGAAAAGTTACCAGGAAAAGACCGTTTGATTGGTCGAAAATGTTCATACGGGCGTTAGTGGTGTCTCGATAGTGTGTTAGTAGTGGTGTTTGTATAGCATTGTTCCTCATTTTAAGATAGTTTTCTGAATCGTCATGATTGACTTGTATCTCGGATCGACCCACTTGTATGTTGTTCGAGATGGGAGTGCTTTCAGAGGCAGTTGCGGGAAATGCTTCATCATAGTGATGATGTAAAGGGAAGTGAAATAAGGAGCCAAGTGCCTCGCTTTTATGCTATCCAAAACGATTTAGTTTATTAAATAAAAATGATTTGGGATGTTATATGCATTAAAACACACTTTGTATGACTTTTGACCAGTTTCCTTTTTTTTTTCCGCTTAAGAAGAAGCAGGTCGAACGCTTTCTTGCTTAAAAAGACACAGGTCGAATGCATTTTTGATTAAAAAGAACCGGGTCGGATGCATTTTCGCTTAAAAAGAAGCAGCTCGAATGGCTGGTGAGAATCTTTAGTTTTTGTTTTATTTTTGATAGGTAAAACATGCAAAAAAAAAAAGATAATATATAGCTTAAAAAATGGGTCGAATTCTTTTTTGCTTAATAAGAAACGGGTTGAATGCTTTATTGCTAAAAAGAAGCGGGTCGAATGCTTTATCGCTAAAAAAGAAGCGGGTCGAATGCTTTTTCGCTTAAAAAGAAACGAGTCGAATGCTTTACCGCTTAAAAAGAAGCACGTTTGCCTACTAGAAATCGGCATTTCTGATCTAGATGCACCTGGAAAGCCATTTTACAATACAAACGCTACAGGTACTCTTATCGAAGAACTAAAAAGACTCATCGAGACTACATATGATAGGAGGTTAGATTGAGATAATATCAAACATAAATGGAATTAATATATTCTGTAGTTATCTATATTACCAATACATTGGGTTAATTTTCTGTTGTTCTGACACGTATGTTTATTTATGTGTAGGCTGAGCTTAAACCTGGTGGATTTTTTGTTTTGAAAGAAAACCTTGCAAGATCTGGTAAGTTTTCTTTGTGTGACCTCTGTTTATGTTACCTCCTTCTTAATGTATATTCCCTTGTACATTCTTGCCCTTAAAGTTAATATAACAGTTTTCTTGATTAGTCGTAAAAAGAACTATATATTATTTCCTAGAGGAAAATGTCATTTTCGTCCCTGAGTTTTGGACAGTTTTGCGACTTTCATCCAAGGGTTTGTTTTTTCGCATTTGGATCCAAAAGGTGTTAAATCTTGCCATTTTCACCTGGATCGTTAACACCATCTATTTTTCTCCGTTAGGTCAAAGGTATTTCCGTCTTTTTTGTTAACTCAAAGGGCAATTCAGTCTTTTTCACTCTATGTAAAAGACGGAATACCCTTGAAAAAGACTGAATTGCCCTTTAAGTTAACAAAAAAGACAGAAATACCCCTAACTTAACCGAGAAAAATGGAAAGATTTTAAATTTTTTGGATCTAGGTGTGAAAAAACAAACCTTTGGATGAAAGTCGCAAAACAGGCTAAACCTCTGGGACAAAAATGACATTTATCTCTATTTCCTCTTAATAGTCACTTGTCAATATTGTTTTTCATACCTCATTAAAACTTATGATTATTTTTTTTCTCACTTATCGTTTTCAAAATTTTTGTGGTTTGGTTGACAGATGGGAAGAGTACCGGGGATATGGACGGGTATGTCGGCTTTCAGGCTGTTTTAAGGCGATCTTAAAATTGTTTGGTAGCAGATCTCGCAAAACAATTCATGCAACTCGTTCGGCACCACTTGGATTCAGTCACAAGCCCGTATTCTCAAGTTTGCTATGAGACCGATCTCTCATATGGGCCAGGCCCAAACTCTACTTTCAGATACCATACATCTGCTACTTCAGCATACCTCGAGTTATCAGATCAAGAAAAAATACCTCCAGAAAATAATAATAACAATAGGATCAGGAAAAGACATCGGGAAGGCTTTTAAAATCCGTAGGAGAAGCTTCGATGACGGTTCCTGAGACACCGTCACCTGATCAACCGCGTGACGGAAGTTTTGTTATAAAAAAGGAACATGGAAACATCATTGAAGGTGGAGCGAGAAAACGGCATCATAGGATGCATAACAATAACAACCAAGTGTTGAGTAATGTTAGTCAAAACGGTTCGCAAGCGGGGTCAACTTATAGTGAGATATGCTCATTGGCTGCACAACATTTTGGGCGTATACGTGAAGTTTTAGTCGAACGAAGTGTAACTTCAGCTTTGAATTCAGGTTTTCTAACCCCATAGTATGTTTTATCATTTTTCTTTTTTAAATCAATTTATATCCTGTCACATTTTCGACTTATGATCTGCGTGTTATGTTTTTGTTACAGCCGTGAACGTCTTATGGTAGCATTGGGACTGGAATTATTTACTGTAAATGATGAGAAATTTATGGATATGTTTGTTGCCCCTGGAGCGATTGACATTCTTCAGAATGAACAACAGTCTCTTCATAAGCGTCAGAAGATACTACACTCTTGTTTGACTGAATTTAAGTCGGTCGCAAGATCCCTTTGACTGAATTAAGTCAGTGACAGTGAAGTGGAAGCCAATTCACTTGAGTTATACGAGGAACCGTTTTGTGAAGCTGATAGATATGATTTATGGTCTGCGTGCAAGTTGAGTACATGCGTGTGTATGTTTTTGTCATAAGCTTTGCTAGAGGAAGCTGATAGATGTGATTTATGGTCTGCGTGCAAGTTGAGTACATCAGATTGCTCCCGGACACAACTCAAGAGACTTTACGGTCATTGGTGCTGATGTGTAATTTTCCCTAACTTGAATATTTATTCTTGTTTTTAAAGCAAAGTTATAGATGTTCTCATTAAAGCTAACAAATTTGCTTTAAAAGTTTTCGCCAACAAAATTTTAGCTGCTTGGCTACAAGAAAGACATACATTTTCACTTTAAAAAGTCAAACAAAGCATCATCCATTCCAAAAAAATTAGATGGTATTCGGTAACAAAAATGAGTGTAGTTTTTTTTAAATGGTTTTGAATTATTAGAAATGTATCAGTTTTGAAACTGAATGCAGCTCATTGGATTTGAAAAGTCAAACTGAATGCGGGCTATTGCCAAAGTAATCTGTGAGTGGTTTTACGAAAGAAACACAGCTCAATTGATTGATCACCGGCATATATTGCCTCGACACTGCTAATCATGTCTTAACATACGATTAATGGATGAAAATGTGTTCCCTAAAACTATGTTATTTGATAAACAATATTGTTGGTCTTATATATGTCACCTAAAACTATGTCATTCTGTAAAAACTATGCATATAGGAACTATGTAATTTCTCTCAATATCTATAAATGTAATGCATTTTAAAAAGTTAAATTTTTTTAATGCATAAGGTCCATTTGGGTAAATTAGTTTTTTAAACACTAATTACACTTTAATTCTCTCATCTTTAACCAAATTATAGATAACCAATAGTAGTTACACTTTACCCCACTTTTAAAAAAAATTAACTTTCTCCATGATTTTGGTGCAAGCAAATTTTGAATTTGAGCCAAAACATGTCGTACTTCATGTTCGTACATAGAGACATACCCAATAATTATTAAGCATCGCCGGTCAAAGCAAGTCTAGGCCGGTCAACATGTTTATCAAGGAACTTGGGTGCATTTCAATATTATAAACCGGTGATGCGGGAAGGTGTATACTCACACCCGAACCCTTTAGTTGACTATTATAAATGTTATTACGTATTAGTATTGGGTGACATGTGTGGGACGTAACGAGCTTAACAGACCGAATTAACACTTTTATGCGTCATTGCTAACTCCTTCGATTCATAAGGAGCTTAACAAACCAAATTCTTTTGGAACACTGTGACACGTGTAGACATAACGAGCTAAACAGACAAAACATAAGGAGCTTAATAAACCGAACTAACCCATATTCTTTTGGTTCCGGGTTTGGTGATGAAATTTATAATGGAATCTACAATGATAGAAGCGTGAACCGAATAAGTACATTGTTGGATATTCTTAATCACCCAACAAACCTCTAAAATTTTCAAGCTTTAGAGTGTGGCGTTGCAATATGTTGCCTTCCCGCATCGCGCAGATGTCAGTGTTTTCTATTTTCAAATGTTATTTACATAGTTAACACCCCCCTCCCCCCCCCCCCCCCCCCCCCCCCGCGGTTGAAAACATCAAGCTTCGCCATTGCCGAAGGCCTCAATGTAATTGATGATACAATTCATCATTCAAAACCGTTTATTTACCCACAATGTTAAAACCCCTCATAACATAACTAGAATCACACAATTTTCTTTGTTTTCTCTTGAAGCCGGTAACCGGCCTTTACACAATAACCACCAAACGCCATCACGAAACCACCAATCGCCATCACGAAACCACCAATCGCCGTACACTGCTGATTCTCCGTCGCTGAAGAAGGCCGCAACCAACCCTCAAGTTCTGCTACACTGCCACCATCGTCGTCGCACGCCACATCTGAAACTACATCCCCATACATAACCTTAAACTCACCAACCTAAGTGATATGTTTCCCGCCGCATCGCGCGGGTAAACGACTAGTATATATATATATATATATATATATATATATATATATATATATATGTATTAGGAGTTGGGTGGAAAGTGGGTTTTTCCTAGAAAGTCTAGGAAGCAATCAGAATGCGATATGTGGCATTGAAGATTTTTAACTAGAAGGGCAATTGTGTACTTTCACATTCTATTTTTATTTTTGGAATTTATCTTCATTAACTAACTATCCATGTCCATATTTTGTAACCGTTTTTCTCCATGATTTTCTGAATAATTTGTTTTCGAAATCTAAACCAATCGCATATTCCATTGTTCAGAAGATTACTGGAAATTATCAGCATGTTCTTGGTGCTATGTTTTAACAGTTTACAAGGCTAAAGTCAATTTTTTTTATAGATCCCACAATATAAAGATGGTAAAACAAAGGGTATGAATCTGCTTGCTGTTAAAACATAACTATATGAATCTGAATGCTAAAACACAACTGTATGAATCTGCTTGCTGTTAAAATACAACTGTATGAATCTGAATACTAAAACACAACTGTATGAATCTGCTTACTGTTAAAACACAACTGTATGAATCTGAATGCTAAAACACAACTGTAATGAATCTGCTTGCTGTTAAAACACAACTGTATGACTCTGAATGCTAAAACACAACTGTATGAATCTGCTTGTTGTTAAAACACAACTGTATGAATATGCTTGCTGTTAAAACACAACTATATGAATCTGAATGCTAAAACACAACTGTATGAATCTGCTTGCTGTTAAAACACAACTGTATAATCTGAATGCTAAAACACAACTGTATGAATCTGCTTGCTGCTAAAACACAAATGTATTAATTTGCTTTATGTTAAAACACATCGTCAAGAAAACGGAGATGATAAGAACAGTATTTGAATGGTGATGATGAACTCGAAGATGGTGGAGATGGAAAAGTGTTTTAATTTGATCCGGTGCTCTCCATCCTTTCTAAAGTTATCTTCTTCCATGATTATAGTTATTTTTGGTAGGGATTGGGGTTTCGAAGATGGGTTTGGAGAGAGAGAGAGGGAAAATCGCGTGAAATTAGGGACTGGGTTTGACTGACGGTTATCTAATTGATTTAAAACACGATATATTGACAAAATTGCCTCTAGTCTTTTAAAACAATGAATTAAATTAACTAAAATATTACAAGATTGCTGTTGACTTCATCTTAACCATTAAACACACCAATTGGATGGCCCAAATCGCTTCCTAGACTTTCTAGGAAAAACACACTTTCCGCAGGATCCCTACTCTCTCTCTCTCTCTCTCTATATATATATATATATATATATATATATATATATATATATATATATATATATATATATATATATATAGTGAGAGAGAGAGAGAGAGTGGGTGAGGATCATTGCATAACACTAATTATTGCGAGAACAAAAATAACAGCTCTAAATCACAAAATTTTAGGATTTAAAGTTCATAACTTTTGAATTTTATGTTTCTTACATTCATATGTGTATTATATATACATAAAAAACTATATATTTTTACCTACACACAGCCTACATACATGTCACACCTCGGAAATTTATAAGGCAATTATTGATAATATTCTTGACAGTCCCTTACAGACCACAAGGTTTATGCCTTACGGATAGTAAGGTGTTTGAAACCATTGGCGCCTGAAGGTCCTTACAGACCGTAAGCCATTACCCCATTGGCTTACGGTCTGTAACGGGTGCGCTGGCTGTATGTGTAGACTGCATGGCAGCCCGCTGCAATTGACACCTCTCCCGCGAATTGCCACCATATCTCCCTGGTACTTAAACCTCATTAGACACTAATCAACACCAGAGAATCGTTGCCAACACTTGGCATGAACTTGTGAGCTTGGAGTAACTATAAATAGAGGTGCATTTGCACCATTTCAACTTGCTCATTTCAATTCCTTAACGTACGATGTACATGTACGAGATGAAATTACGCACTTTATAAAACTCAAAAACCCTATTAAGGTATGTTGAAAACTATGATCACACATGTCGAAAACCATAATCACGCATGAACATAATCACGCATGTACAAAATCAGAAATCATGCATGGGGTAAGAACCCTAATCACGCATGTTATAAAACTAATCACACATGTTATATTTTCCTAGCGTACGAAGCGTACGTTAACCCAGATTGTACAACAAAGCCATCCACATAATTAACTCCTATAGAACATGAATAATTGGAGGATTACACCAATCTTCTTTGGATGTGGAAGTAAAAAAAAAAACTAAATGAATTTCTCAACAGAACCAAAATACTAACCCTACTTAAAGGGTGTTTGGATTAACATACTAGAAACATTTACAAAAACAGTTTTCAACAGGGGCGAACCTACTATGCAGGTCTGTGGAGTGGTGGGTGCCCACCTTAAAAAACATATTTATTCACGCAAAAATTTCAATCGCACCTCTTAAAATACGCTAAAACCCTCATATTACCCCTAGAAAATAAATCCTAGGTTTGCCGCTACGGTTAAAATACATTAAAAACATGACGGAAAAACCCACAAGTTTGAAGATGAAATAAAGAGTAAATTACAAGTTTTGTCCTTTATGTATGTACTAAATTGCAGGCGGTGTCCTTTAACTTTAAAATTGACTGTTTTTGTCCTTAACGTATCAAAATCCTGCATGTTATGTCCTTTAGCCCTAACACAGTTAGATTTTTTGGTTAACTATGGTCATGTGCCTTGCACATGAGGGCATTCTTGTTAATTAAAAAAAACTGATATTCAAAGGCTATTGTCAAAATTAAAAAAAAAACATATAAACTTCTCTTTTTTCTCTCTCTCTCTTTTGGATCTGAAACCCTTCTCTCTTCTGGATCTATTCTCTCTCTCTCTAACATAACACAATTTGATGATTGGTGAAGGGTGGTTGTTGTGGTGGGTTAAGTGCGGCGGTTGGTGAAGGGTGGTTGCGGCGGCGCTGGGTGGTGGGTGAAGGGTGGTTGTGACGGCGCTGGATGGTGGGTGAAGGTTGGTTGTGGTGGTGGGTTGATGGCGACGGTGGATGAAGGGTGGTTGTGGTGGTGGGTTAGGGGCGGTGGTTGAAGGGTGGATGCGGCAGCGTTGGGTGGTGGGTGAAGGGCGGTTGAGGCAGCGGCTATGAACTTTGCAATTCGATCTCCAGGCATTATCATCGGCAAACTCTCACTATCTGTTATCATCATGATCCGGCAACTGAAAAGTTGAATACAAACAATGAGTCTGCGTTCACCAAACACAGCCACTTTGAAAGTATTTTCACTTTGAAAGTAATAATAAATTGAAACGAAGAAACATTATTAATGATCTTCTGATAATAATTATAATAGTAGATTGAACAAGATGTGAAGATATAACCTGCAAGGAGGTATGGAGGTGAGGGAGATGATGGAGAGAGGTGGTACTGGTAGTGCTAGAGAGAGAGTAGGAGGGAGAGAGAGAGCTATAATAATAAAATAATAATAATAATAATTTTTAATATTTTGTTTTCTTTTTTAAAATAATATTAAATAAATAGGTAAAAAGACTAAAATGCCCTTGTGTAATCTGATTTAACCAAAAAATCTAACTATGTTAGGGCTAAAGGACATAACATGCATGATTTTGAAACATTAAGGACAAAATCAGTCAATTTTAAAGTTAAAGGACACCGCCTGCAATTTGGTACATACATAAAGGACAAAACCTGTAATTTACTCTGAAATAAACCAATCATCCAGTTGGGGTTAAACAACCAATCTTATGTATTCTAATTTCTAACATACAACAAGAGATAGTTACCGACTTCATATGTTACCCGACCTTTATTATTGGAACAAAGAATGTTTTAAGATGACCAAAACTCCACATTGGAAAATCGATTTACATATGGGTTTTCATAGGATCTATGTCTTGGCTCTGACCCTGACTTTGACTTTGACTTTGGTGTTGTTCCAGGATCACATTACAGTTACTTAAGCTCTGTGAGTTTAGGAGACAATGATTCCATTTTTTTAATGATGAACAATCTCCAGCACCTACCGTAACACCAATTGTTAGAAAAAAGACAATTCTTCGCTAAGTGTCAACAAATTACTGTGTAAACTTCGACTCGTTCATTTAATGGACCGATCTGGGTTATGTTTTACTTCTAATAAGCCAAAAGAATGAGTTGAATAGGTCGAAAGTCTCCCAAGATGCCTTTTTTTAATGAAACCATCACAACTCATTTTATAATAAAAACTATATTAGGATTTATTTGGTTAATTATATTATTCAACCCTACTCGTAAATGGTAAAAAGTGTTGGTAGATTTATGTGCAAAGTAACATAAACTGAACTTGGAATATTGAAGTCATACCAACAAATAGGGGTGTTCATAAGCCGTTGAAACCTACCGAACCCCCTATCCCGAAGGAAGTTGGCCTGTTTGAGATCCGAACGGTAAAGTTTAGATGATTTTAACGGTTCCTTTAAGTTTGGAACTTAGAACTGACTGTGTAAACCTTTATCATTTATATGTTTATTTTTCATTTTTCATTTTCGGAAGATGTAGTTCGGTATAACTATTATAATCATGAACTATCTTCACCATTCTAAAATTTAAATACAAACTAATGATATGTAGAAAAAAAAACTGGTTTAAATCATAAAACCGCCAAAATCGAACTATTAAACAACCAAATCAGCCAGTCCAGCTGATCGAGACCGAGGCCACACATCCGTATCAACAGACAGAAATACGAAAAATAAATTTATAATCAACTGACGTATCAACAGACAGAAATATGACAAATAAATTTATGAACAACTGACATAAATATGACAAAATCGAACTATTAAAGCCAAATCAGCCAGTCCAGAGCAGTGATGAGGCCTGGACAAGGTCTTGACCATGTAATTTAGAAAATGCTTCGCATGCCCATGGAATATGGCCATCTGCCAGCACCCTGCAGGCATTATCATAAACAAACAACTTTTAATGATCGAGTTTGCTATTGTTGTTTACTTTTTTGGGAGATAAAAGGACATTAAACCGTTGCTTTCTCACAAATGAGTTCCACAGATGCATCATCTGTTTCTCATCTTTAGAAACATCAACGAAGTCGTCGAGCATCTAATAAACATGAAAGATTATGTTAGCATCTCAGCTTCAAATTTCATTAGAGCAGCACACGACCCATGATTGTAAATATCATAAATATGAGGTCAGAGAAAAACATGACACACCCTTCAGTCCTCAAAACCAGCAACATCATCGTCAGCTTCATCTTCGCTGTCCCGCTCATCAGCAAACACTTGTTCTAACGCTATTGGCTTTTACAAAACACAAATAAGATGTAAGAGATAACTACATTGTTTATGGTGTATGCAAAACTTCTTTTACCAATAGAAAGAAAAAAAAAAAAAAACAAAAAGACTAGATTAAAGCTAATAAAGATGACAAGAGAGGACTATATTTGATAAAGCAAAAAATAAAATAGAAGTTATTAGTAGCAAGCGGGAACCTGAGCTCTATGAGAGTGAAAGAACTGTCGCTTCAGCAACAGGGCTCGACTGCAATAAATAAAATCACCAAGAAAAAAAAGAAGCAATAAATGGCTACGAATTTGAAATACACCATTCCTACATTATTCACTATCGTTTCACATTTAATGGTCAACAAAAATCAAAATGGTAATATGTAGTAAAGTGAGTTGCATAATTTAATCATGAACGATCTTCAGCACTTGTGGTAACACCAATTGAGTTGAAGTTGAATTTAAATTCGTTTTTCTAGAAATAAGCATAATAGATACATGTTCTTAAGACCATCCATATAGTAAAATCTAGTTTTAAATCATCATCCACTAACTTGGATAATCTAAACTAAACAAATATCATTTTTTTTAATTAATAGGTTTATAGCTCAGATTTTATCTATGTTTTTGGAGAAGTTTTCGTGAGATTTCTGAGTGTGATTAAAAGAGTGTGTATCTTTCAATCAATAGAAATCAAGGCTTATTTACGTGTTTGTAATCAATTACATTCGTCTATATAATTGTGTGTTGGATTCAGCACATTACACGTGTGACCTCGAGTGAATCGATACTTTAGGTGCACAGGCACTTACAGGTTGAAATCTGATGATAATTTCTTCAATTAAACAGAAACATAAGTCACCTATTATTGGTTAAGTATTTAATTTGGAAAACAATCAGCTACATTAAAGTTGAATTCAAATTTGTATTTTTTAGAAAAAAAGCAAAAAATCTATAAATCATCATCCTCCCCTTGAAAGATCTAAAGAAAACAAGTTTCATATTTTGTTTAGAGAAAACAAAAACTCTAACTAAGCATAGACAAGCTAACAACCAACACATGTGGTGATGTGGAGCAACATATCTAAAAGGTAGTTAAACTGAAATTTTAAAGTTTAACATTACCTTGTATGATTCTTCATTTTCCTGCTATGAACAGTCAACATGTTATAAACAACGAAAATATGTGTTCTCTCATTCCCTGCATGATGAAAAAGATTACAATTAATCATGGTACATTCGTAAAAAATAAAAGCCTTACGATAAGAATAAAAAAGAGATCTCTTCAGAATAATAACTCAAAACAATAAAGGAGAAAATAGAAGCAACGAAACAAGAATCAAATGTTTACCCTGAGATGACATTGGTTGTTTTCCTCTAAGATTGGCAACAAAGTGTTACCAATTGAGGTTGTCGAAGGCGGCGGCCGCAATGTAACTGTCAATCGTAGATAGGTTTGAAGAAATATCAAAAGAAGAATTAGGTTTTGTAATTACGCATGAAGTAGGGTTTGATATTTATAGATTTATATTATTGGACCTTTATTGGGCCTACGGAGACTTTTTCAGTTTAATAGAATACAAATACAATTAAAAAAACTAAAGTGCGGCTATTGCAATTTGTACCAACATTTGTACATCCACTACACAGAATATTTAACAGTAAACTATATCAAAGAATTCAAGATTATGATTCATAAAATCAAATTGCGTAGTAATATGCACATATGATATTTACTATCTCTTTTTTAAACAGGGCACACGAATTTTAGGGCCCAAAACCCTAACTTATTTTCTTATGAAAGTGGGTTTATCCTTCTACCTATCCCTAAGCCTAAGCTTCACATAAGCCTTGGCCGACTAGACGGATCCCCCTATGCGGTCTAACTTGAAGTTAGGGGGTGGGTTATGCTTATTTATCTGGTTATTAAGTCTAAATATTTTAATTATGTTTAAATTAAGGGTAATGGATTTTAAAAGCTATGAGAGTTTTAAGGTCTAATTCTTAAGTAGTGGAAATTTCTATGTTCGGTGCGCAACAGGAAACATATATGTATTACAAAAGAAAAATATTATTTACAATTGTTTAATTACACAATAGTTGTCTAATGTAATATACAATCACGTTCAGTCGGTATTGGTTTGGTTCGTTATGGTACTTGGTCGGTATTGTTTCAGTTCATTTCATTACGATACCGTTACTCAGTATAACAAAAAACATCAAATAGTATTCAGTATAATTTTGATAAAAATACTTTATTTTGAACACAAATCCATTTTCAATAACGAAAAATATATTGGAATGTGGACAAAATAAAATAAAAATAAACAAAACTGTGTATTTAGTTTTTTTCTTACAAGTTGACGAATGTGATCTTTAAGAGAAAAATCAAGTTAAAGGGAAAATGAAATTTTGAAAAAAAAGTGTTGTTAACACAATTCATGAAACGTCATGTGCCCGAGAATCTCAACTGTTTGGATTTACTTTTTGGCATGTAGTTCAAATCAAAACCTTCCATTCAAACATAAAGGAAAATTTTAGTAATTGCGTACCCAAATAAGAAAAAAAAAACATCTACATAAACATTAAAAATGGGTTGCCAATTGCCAGGGAGTCTCTACTGCAAACCATCCTTCACTTTGTCAACAAGCCTCAATTGAATACCAAACGCAAGTTGTTGTTGTTGTGCTGAGGGAGTTCTAGTTTAAATAAATAAAAAATATAAACTTTAACAAGCATTAAACACCAAATATTCACAGCGCATCACACAACTATATCACTCGTACAATCATAGCATTGTGTAAAACCGTAATATTCTTTAAAAATCATGAACACATCCATATAAAGTAAGCATACAGATTTTACTCTACATAGTTGATCAACCATCGTCAAAATATTAAGTCCCAGTAGGTGGCCCATATTACTACCCCATGGGTAACCCGCCTATACCATAGCCTCGTAGATAACTACCTATAAGAGATAATTATTGTAACACCCAAACCAATGGCGAAAACATCAGAGTGAGACCAAATGAGATTGCTTGATACTTCATAACATATTAGAAGTGACAATTATTTAAATAACAATATTTCATTTCATTTCTAATTCAAAAGTACAACATTTGGAAGGAAATTATAACATTTTGTTCATTAAATAATCAAACCAAAGGAAATACAAAACATAGAAATTAGCTGCATTTCTAAGCCACCCTAAGTAGATTTCTTCAAGCATCATCATACATTTCCTGCAACATGTATTAAAGTATAACAAAGAGGTTCTCAAATCCAACACAAAAGGTTGGCGAGAATACAAGTTTGGTTTTTACGTAGTATATAATAATGAGGTTCTCAAATCAAACATGGCATTTGTATACTAAGTTAAATTACATACCAGCATGCACAACCTAAGTGTCAAACCAAAAAATCCAATAGCATAATCTTGTCAACAAGTGAATAAGACCGTTTATGATTGAATACTTAACATAGACCACGAAAACGAACAGTGTGCTACTCCTATAGCGCTATACATGTTAAGGTTAGCTAGCAAAGTTAATGATAAGTAGTTGCATGATTGAATATCTAGCATGAATAACCTAAGCATATCAAATAGCATATTTGATGGATTTAGTGACTGTATAAGTTTGATTGTGTGTATGAGTGTGTTTGATTATGTCATACATATTACACCCCAGAAAGTGTAGGAAATGGGTCACAATTTTATTAATAAAACTAATAAAAAATAAAGATACTTCTCTTTAAACATTTGGGAAATTGTAGTACATGAATCGTGTACAAATTCAAACGAAAATAAATATGAACTACAACATATTTAATAAAATAATCGATTCAAACCAATATCTTCAAAAGATAAAGTATTCAACTTGATCTTTAACCGCGTCTACTTGTACGGTTCGTTGTGTTTTCAGTCCGTTGTGTAGGCTTCAACGAGGTCTTGAACCATGTCTTCTTGTACAATAATTTCCTACAAAAAGAACAAACAAATGTTGACGGTTGTGGCCGAGGCACATGTTCAACACGCTTCCCTTAAAACAGATTTCGCGCTTCTACTAAAGACGACACGTCTGTCTCCCAGGGTACAACAGCTGAAGCAGTTTATACTGCCGGAGAAGGCCACACGCCCGAGGTTACACCGGATAAAAGCATAGTGTTAGACCTTGTGGAAACTAAGAATAGAAATATAGTTGAATCATGTAGAGAAACTTATCTCTATATGTTCCCAACATATGGGTCATCAAGTACTTCTTCTTCAAGGACTCTTCATGCATATCTTTATGTCTTCTTCTTGTATTTTTACTCTTGAAGTTTTATCTACGAAAAACCCATCAAGTTAGGTACATAGCCTACTTTTAATACAAAAGACATGTGGTAGAGAAAAGTCTCACTTAATTAGAGATTAATTAGAGACATAAACTCTAATAAATTGACATAAAAACTCTACTGAAGAATTTAAGTTCCATATGAAGAGTCTAGTACTTAATTAGAGATTTATTAGAGACATAAACTCTAATAAAAACTAATAAATTGACATAAAAACTCTACTTAAGAGTTTATGTTCCATATGAATAGTCTAGTAAATAATTATAATTTCATTAAATTATAATCTCACTAAATTAATATCCATTCATAATATCTAAATTTCCAACAATCCCCCACTTAAATGGAGATTGATCAAAACATACAAAGTTTCCAATGGAACCTCGACAGTTGAGTATTGGCGGATAAGTAGGTGTCCCTTTGAACTTTCGGTTGTGAAGAATACTTAGCCTCCTAGCAGTTTGTAGTACGTGTGGGGCAATGGTCAGGTTCACTTCCACCTTTTCCACCTTCTTATCCTACTAATCCCGAGGACCCATAAATGGGTGGACCCTCTAATGTTGAACCAGCTATTGAGCCTCCTCAACAACCACCTTGGAGACTTCATAACCCTATTCCCACGTATCCAGACAGTCTGGATACGATCCTTCAAACACGACAGCACCAATGGATTTTAACTATCCGGCGCCGGCATACGACCCCTATATGCAGGCAGTTGTTCACAATGCACTTTATCCATCTCCATTCCCTCCCCATTCCCTCCTACCTATCCAAATGCTGGATATCCCAAATATGGGTACCGGTATCCTGTTGCTCCTCAATCGCAACCACAACCACCGCAATAACTCGAGGCTATTAATCAAGCCTTAGAAAGAGCGGAGCAGATTCAGCGTCAGGCTGAAAGGAATGAAAGGAGGACAAACAAGATCTTCAAGAAACATTCCAAGATAACCAAAGGAAAGAAGGATGAATGAAGATATGTATTTTATCTTTTAATGTAATTTTAAATTCCAAAAGTCCATGTTGGACATGTCATTATGTTTTATTTCCCTTCAAAGTCCCTATGTGGACAAGTATTGTAATTATATTTCAAAAAGTTCCTTTTAGGACAAGTATTGTAATTCCTTATTTCAATAATAACTTTGAATTATATTATATATTTGTTTCACCATCGTTCAAGTGATCATCTCGATTTTAATTTGAACTTTATCAATCTGCGCGAAAAAACACAAAGATCTTCTTAATGGTTTTTGACCAGCCATGTGGCAAAGCCTATATTTTTGGCAATGATAATTGGCAGTGTGGCAATGAGGAATCACACTGGCCTAATAAGTGGTGGACTATGTCCAAGCCTTATAACCTATATTGTCGAATGAGACCATGGCTAAAGATATATATATATATTATTATCAAACCATTAAGACACTCTTCCAATATTAACATTCGAAATAATGTTAATATTCCTGGTAGTGTGGCAATGAGGAATCACACTAGGCATCAAGGTGGTGGACTATGTCCAAGCCTTATAGCATATATGATCAATTGAGATCATGGCTAATAATATTAAGATCATCAATGCGATGGCCATATTATTTTTAACATTCAATGTAATGTTAAAAATGATTTGCCTACGGGCTACATTATATTGTCAATTGAGACAATGGCAGTTGTGGCCATATGGCCCCCTGTCCAAAGGTGGTGGACTATGTCCAATCCTTATAGCCACTTGATCGAATGAGATCGCGGCTCATTTTATTATCAAAAATTTTAATTGTCAAATGCGACAATAGCAGTTGTGACCTTATGGCACACTCACCCCAAAAGGTGGTGGACTATGTCCAATCCTCATAGCCTTTAATGAGACCGTGGCTAGTATTGTTTTATTAAACTCATTTAACATTTAATGTAATGTTAAAATCATAATTAGGCAATTGTGAGATTGTGCAAACCAGCCCAGAAGGTAAAGGATATATATATCCAAGCCTTATAGCTTATATGATCGAATGAGATCATGGCTAATGATACTATTATCAAGTCATCAAATTCGATGACCATTTATAATATTCAATATACATGATCCGCACGAGGGTCAAGGAAATAACCTTCAAGCCCTAATAGCTGCTGAAGTCCGCAAAGCCATGGAAAATTTTATGGCTAATTTTAAAGGATCGGGTTCAACCCATCCTAAGTCCAATCAATCCCACCATCTTCCACACATAAATCTGAAGGTTCACATTATTCCTCGAATGAGAGGAGTGAACCCAAACGTGTTGTCAAGGAGAAATCCCGTACTTTTAAAGATGGGTGCACATATAAGTATTTTGTGTCTTGTAAACCCCGAGACTTCATGTGGGAGAAAGGAGCCATCGATGCCATGAAATGGCTTGATGAAATGGAGACTGTCATAGACATCAGTGACTGTGCTGATAAAGACATTGTCAAGTATGTATCTCAGTCATTTATGGGTGATGCCCTGACATGGTGGAAGGCCATGATACAATCGACAAGGAAAATGTCCCTATACAATATGAAGTGGTCCAAATTTGTGGACCTGATTAAGGAAACTTACTGCCCTCCACATGAGGTTGAAAAAGTACAGTACGATTTCTTGACTCTCGCTACAAAGAATCTGGATTGTCAGAAATATGTGTCCGACTATAATTCTTTGTCAAGATTGGTTCCATATCTGATCACCCCGGAATCTAAGTGCATTCCGCGTTTTATCGGTGGTTTAACACTGGAAATAAAAGGCATGGTTAAAGCCTCTAAATCCACAACATTTAGATCTGTTGTGGATCTATATCTTCCCCTTACTCAGGATGAACTAAGGTTAAAGTCAATCAAAACTGAGACTGACGAAAAAAGGAAGCGAGATGATGACCACTTCCAGAAATCAAAGGAAGGTAAGTTTGGATTCAATAAGAACCAGCAAAGGTCTGATGAGAGACCAGTATGCAAAACTTGTGGTAAGCGACACCGGGGATAGTGTCGTACGGACCAGTAGTCAAAGCCATGTGGCATCTGCAAGAAGACTTGTCACAAGTCCCTGGATTGTAAGGACTTGAAGAATGAAGTATGCTACGGGTGTGGTGATAAGGGCCATATAAAGACCAATTGCCCTAAACAAACTACTAAGGGCAATGCAAAGCCTGGGGAGGCAAAGAAGTCCAATGCTTGAGCTTTCCAGCTAACTGCTAGAGAAGCAGTTAAGGATGAAAATGTCCTTACGGGTACTTTCCTCGTAAATGATTTTTTTGCTAGAGTTTTATTTGATTCTGGAGCCGATAAGAGCTTTGTTGATCATAAGTTTAGTAACCTACTAAACCTACCCCTAAGATCTTTAGATATTACGCATGAAGTTGAATTGGCTGATGGTAGTATAGAAATAGCCTCCACGATTCTTGATGGATGCGTTATATCCATTAAGAACGTTTCTATCCATGTTTATCTTTTGCCAATGAATTTGGCGGGTTCGATATAGTTTTAGGCATGGATTGGTTAACTCATAACCAAGCCCGTATTTCCTACGATAAGAAACTTATCGAGATTAAATCCCCAACTGGTGAAGTACTCACCATTCGTGGAGATCAACACTATGGATTGCCCGAGAAGGTGTCTTTGCTTAAAGCATCCAAGTGTTTGAAAAGAGGATGTGTCATCTACATGGCACAGGTGACGATTGATGAACCAAAGCCAAGGATTGAAGATATACTAGTTATCTCGACATATCCGGATGTATTTCTTGAAGATTTACCCGGTCTACCTCTGGAGAGGCAAGTCAAGTTTAGGATCGACAACTTTCTGGGAGCCACTCCTATAGTTAGAGCTTTATACCGATTAGCACCAACTGATATGGAGTTGAAGGCACAACTTGATGAGCTTTTGGAGAAGGGTTTTATTCAGCCAAGTTCATTGCCTTGGGGACCTCCCATACTGTTTGTTAAGAAGATAGACAGTTCAATGCGGATGTGCATTGACTATCGTGAGCTGAACATGCTAACGATCAAGAATTGTTATCCATTACCAAGGATCGATGATTTGTTCGACCAGTTGCAAGGAGCTAGTTATTTCTCGAAGATTGATTTGAGATCTAGATATCATCAACTAAAAGTTAGGAGCGAGGATGTTCCAAAAAATGACTTTCAGAACCAGATACGGCCACTATGAGTTCCTTGTGATGCCTTTTGGGCTCACAAATGCACCTGCAACATTCATGGATCATGAATAGAGTCTGCAAGCCGTATTTAGATAAGTTTGTCATTGTCTTTATAGATGACATACTTATCTATTCTCGTAATCAGAATGATCACGAGAAACATCTTAGATACATTCTTGATTTACTAAAGCAATAAAAGCTTTATGCAAAGTTCTTTAAGTGCAAGTTTTCGCTTAGAGAGGTCCAGTTTTTGGGACATATCATCAGTGAGCATGATATCCAAGTGGATCCTACCAAGATCGAAGCTATCATGAATTGGGAAGCACCCAAGAATCTATCTGAAGTTCGTAGTTTCTTAGGATTGGCTGGTAATTATAGAAGATTCAATGAGAACTTCTCTCGAATAGCCACTCCTTTGACTATGTTGACCCACAAGAATGTCAAGTTTAACTAGGGTCCCAAACAGAAAGAATCCTTTGAGATTCTGAAGCATAAATTGAGCGTTGCTCCTGTCTTAACCCCACTTGAGGGGATTGAAGACTTTGTTGTTTACTGTGATGCTTCACACACAGGTATGGGTTGTGTACTCATGCAAAGAAGCAAAATGATTGCATATGCATCACAACAACGTAAGGTGCACGAAAAGAATTACACCAGCCATGATTTGAAATTGGGTGTCGTTTTATTTGCACTTAAGTTATGGAGACACTATTTATATGGCACAAAGTGTATTATATACGCTGTCCATAAAAGCCTCCAACATCTGTTTAATCAGAAAGATTTGAATATGCGAAAACACCGTTGGATGGAAAATGATTACGAATGTGAGATTCGTTACCATCAATGTCGTTACTGACGTCTTGAATCGCAAGGAAAGGGTTAAACCAATTCGGATTAACGCTAAAAGAATTGAGCTACGTACTAGCTGAAATAAGAAGCTGCTAGATGCTCAGAAAAAAGCCTTATTAGAAGCAAATGCTTCTAATGAAGGACTAGGCGGAATTGTTGATCAATTGGCACCTAGGAATGATGGAATCTTGATATTTAACAATCGTATTTGGGTTCCTACCTTTGGAGGACTCGGAGATTTGATCCTCCAGGAAGCTCATAATTCCAAGTATTTTGTACATCCTGGAGGAGACAAAATGTACCAGGATTTGAAAAAGAATTATTGGTGGATGGGTATGAAGAAATCCATAGCCACTTATGTAGATAAAAATTTGACGTGTTCGCAAGTTAAAGCTGAACATCAGAAACTATCAGGACTACTACAACAACTTGAAATTCCCACATGAAAATGGGAGATGGTAACTATTTATTTGATTACCAAGTTGCCAAAGAACAAATGTGGCAATGACACGATTTAGGTTATTATTGATAAACTGACTAAGTCAGCACATTTTCTGCCAATTAAGGAAACTTTCAGTTCTGATAAATTGGCCAAGTTATATGTAGACAATATTGTGTCTTTAGATGGAGTGCAGGTATCTATTGTATCTGATAGAGATACTAGATACACATCTCATTTTTGGAAGAATTTTCAACAATCATTGAGCATGAGATTAAATTTCAGTACGGCTTACCATCCACAGACTGATGGACAAAGTGAGCGTACAATTCAAACATTGAAAGACATGTTGAGAGCATGTGTGATTGATTTAGGTGGTAGTTGGGATGACCACCTACCCCTGATTGAATTCTCCTATAATAATAGTTATCATACTACGTAGGTGATAATCCCATATAAGGACACCTCCTGAAGATCTAGTTAAGTTGGTAAAATGACTGGCCAAAGTTATGTTAAAATAAAAGTCAAAACACAGTTTTTTGGAGAACATATAAAATAAACTTATAAACGTTTAAACACATATTTTTGAGACTATATCAATTGGTAAATTATATGAGAACATGTTACAACATGTTCAGCCCGTCATTTCTAGTTTTTTGTTCGGTTTGCAACCGAAAGTCAAGCAGTTTGACTTCTGCTTTGACTTTTATTTCTGACCCGAATTAAATAAGTTAGTTACTAATTTGAAGTTGCAGTATGATCATATTTATGTTTGGGATAACCCTATGAGGTTATACCATTTGATCATAATCGTTTGTCGGGTTTTATGCAAGTTCATACATTATGCCATAAGATTGACCAAAATGCCCTTTTTAGCATAAAATGGTTTCTAAACATAATGAACACATAATCTGTAATACCTACAGATGTGGTAATATAATGATAATGTTTTGGCATAATGAACTTGTTATGGACTCATCTGATCATCCGATACCGCCTATATGCGCACGGTTGACTTATGTAACTTAGTTTACGTAATTTAACCAAATTGGGTCAAATCCTTCAATTTCTTTTAAAATACAGAATGTTATATTGTTTACCCTTATTATACAAGTCATAGTACTTGTGAGGGTTTAAACCATATTCTTTCAGGTCACCGCTTAATCTAGTGTACCGTATCATTTTCTTTATACATAGTTAACCGGTCCAAGTCTATGATTAACTAGGACGCGTTAACATTCTAATTGGTTATTATACCATTCATTCCAGACTAGGGCATCCAGTAAATTGCAACCTTGTTATTTTGTTTGTACGGTTGTGCTTATATATTGTCTTTGGAGACTTAAGTTAGGTAAAAACTCTTAACCTATTTTCCCTATACGAGCTTGGGATAGGGTAAATTATTACCGCTTCATTGGGTATGGGATCGATGACCTATGTGTCATGAATTCAAATAACCCGTTTTAATTCGTTTTGCTTAATAACTTAAACATTGGGGGTTAATGCGACCGTGTCCTGGATATCCTCGGCTCATTTAATTTCAAATGGACACGACTTAAGCACGGGGTGTTGGCATACACCTGACAGATGCTAATGCTATATTAAAATATTTTTATAACCCAATATAGGTGTGCCCAATAAGGGTATTAAAGTGGTGTGTCGGTTAATCATGATCCCGGCTTAGTTTCCGGGCCCCATATGTATTGACAAGCATGTAATACTGATAACAAGAGAAATAGTTTATCCCAAATTATTTATGAAAATATATGTGCCATTGTGTACATAAAATGATTTTGAAATATTTTCAAAATGTGTTGGTTATTTGTATTTAGCAGTGTAAACTGACATATCTTCAAAAGACTAAGCGCAGGTTGCAAAGTACGTAAATAGGCTAGAAGCTGCCCGGTAATTGCTTAAGTGGAATTTGCAACTCCATGCAAGAAGCCTAGTAGTCTGATTATGTAATCATTTTATTATCTGATCCGCATGCAGATCTTTTTATACACGTTCGGTCTGTATAATATTTGAACTTTTTAAACATTCGTATTTTGTAATAATTATTTTGTACTCCCAAGACTTCTGCTGTGTTAATTGTGAATATCTATATCAATTTATCACAAGTAAACCGCAAGTCAGGGCCCACCGGGAAATTAGGGTGTGACACGAACTAACTAATTAACAAGTGAAGTGGTGGAATCATAGATGGAGAACCAAGGTTTCCATTGTTCACACCTAACCAAAACATAAGTCTTTCAACATTAAAGGTTGAAGGCTTGGTTTGGTTGCAACACTTTGTTGGTCACTTGGGACCTTTTAGGGCAGCAAGTGATGGAGGTTTTGAACCTCTAACCTTCCGGAAACCAACCATAAGACAAGCCGCACAACATGAGTTTAGTTGGGAACAAGGATGGTGCAAGATTCCCACAAGAAAAACAAGAAACATAGACAGGTTATAAAAGTTTTAAGAAAACAAAATTTTAATCCGACTTTGGACCTCAACATTGGCGATGTACCAGCTTATTACACCTAGGTTAACATTAGGTTACATCCCTAGAGGTTATCCATGTGGTTTGGAAAAAGAAAACAAGAAGAAATAGAAAAGGAAGTGAGTTGAAACTCATTTGAACACTTGAAAGTATTCTGCCCAAAGTTGAAGAATTTCTTGGAGATTTGAGATGGTTAAGAGTATAATGTGGTTGTTGAAAGTGAAAATGTGTAGGAGGAGGCTTGGTTTTATAGGGAAGGATTAGGGTTTGAGTTTAAAGGAGGTTAGAAAGTGATTGGTGAAGAAAAGTGGTGGAAAAAGTGGTTGAAAAGGTGATTTTGGGCTTAATTTTGCGAGCTGTAAAAATTTCTGCCCTTCAGAACCTCTTGCGGACCGTAAGACACTTTGTCGTGCGGTACGTAACACATATCAGAAATATTTTTTTTTATATTTTTGGCCCTTATTATTTGGTTGTTTGTCCAATTATGTAATTTCTACAATATGTTAAGTGTTTTTAAGGCATGTATGAGTATGTGTATAGTATGAATGTGTATGAATATTATCCCGAACACAAAATAAACGTCAAGTATGATTCAGTTTCGTATGTAAAATGCGTATTCATGAATAAGCATGTATCATGTACGTATTAATTAAACAAGTATGATAAAAAAGTGTATTTCCATTATGATCATAGTCTCGAGATTAAAAAGATTGAAACGGAATACAAATACAAGCTTTCTAAAAATAGAAAGTATAAACTACAGAATGTTACAGTCTCCCCTACTTGGGAAAATGATGCGAGTACTTGGCATTCATATCGCTTTCGAATTCTCAAGGATTGTTCTTGTCACAACACTGTAACATTCAATGTGTCTGAACTACCTTTAACATGGATGTTAGCTCAACTGAAACACTATCTCTTGAAGGTGGTTCTCCCAAAGCAGATCCGACACCATACAACATTTTAATAAGGCTAGATGATGAATATACCGTGAATATACCATGAAAATGTGTAGGAGGAGGCTTGGTTTTATAGGGAAGGATTAGGGTTTGAGTTTAAAGGAGGTTAGAATGTGATTGGTGAAGAAAAGAGGTAAAAAAAGTGTTTGAAAAAGTGATTTGGGCTTAATTTCGCGAGCTGTAAAAATTTCTGCCCGGCATAACCTCTTGTGGAACGTAAGACACTTTGTCTTACGGTCCGTAAAACATATCAAAAAATAATTTTTTTTATATTTTTGGCCCTTATTGTTTGGCTGTTTGTCCAGTTATGTAATTTCTACAACATGTTAAGTGTTTTTAAGGCATGTATGAATATGTGTATAGTATGAATGTATATGAATATTATCCCGAACATAAAATAAACGTCAAATATAATTCGGTTTCGTATATAAAATACGTATTCGTGAATAAGCATGTGTCATGTACGTATGAATTAAACAAGTATGATAAAAAATGTTTTTCCATTATGATCAAAGTCTTGAGATTACAAAGATGGAAATGGATATGAATACAAGCTTTCTAAAAATAGAAAGTATAAACTATAGAACATAACAGTCTCCCCTACTTTAGGAAATTTCATCGCGAAATTATTCAAGAGGATGACTCGAGAAAAGGATGCGGGTACTTGGCCTTCGTATCGCTTTAGAGTTCCCAAGGATTGTTCTTGTCACAACACCGTAACATTCAATGTGTCTTAACTACCTTTAACATGGATGGTGCTAAATAAATCACCACTCCGTTGAGCTCAACTGAAAAACTATCTCTTGAACGTGGTTCTGCCAAAGTAGATCCGACACCATACTGCAAGCTTTAGGATCCTTGCAATGCTATACAATTTGTATTTTGGCTATTTAAGAACACATATGTGATCATAAACTCAACCATTTCAAACACTCTATACATTCAATGTTAATCACAAGCTTCATGTTCATATCTTTACTATAAGAGTCTCGTGTGGCTTCCTTTATAAACCGAAGCACCAAGTTTTAACTATTTCAAGTTCTTTTATATAGAAAAGAATTAAATTTCTTGTTGTGTGTTAGTTGTTAAGCGCACTGATGTGTGTAAAATGCAACATATAAATTACATCAAATGAGGCATAAAACTAACCCTTTTTAGTACTAATGTGGGAAAAAGTGTGCTTTTGTCTTCCTTTTGTATTCAGGACCAAATAAGCTTAAATGAACAAAAGGAACAAATATGCAGCAAAAACTAACATAAATACAAAGAAAAGGAATAAACGTGGCATGTCCGACCCCTCGACAGCATCTTCCCAAGCAAAAACAACAAACAGAAGGCTGACCATGGCCCCGTGCCCAGCGGACACGGGGGCGTGGCCAGGTGTCTACAGAAAATGACAAAGTTGTAGAAGCTTCTATTCCCAGCACGGGGGCGTGCCCAGCTCAACACGGGTCGTGCTCAACGCTAAGATTCACAGAATCTTGCAAATCTTGATAGTACAGATACGCTTCTGCACACGGGGCCGTGCCCAGCAAACACGGGGGCGTGTGGAGCCTAATGCAGACAATTGCAATTAATGAAGAAAGAGAAAGAGGATGGCCACGGGGCCGTGTCCGGGCTTCTGTTCAGGCTATAAATAGGGGTGGTTGGTTCACTTCAAAGGCATCCCTTGGCATACCACCTCTCTCCCACTTCACCACCATTCCACCACCACTACAACACCCACATTCACCACCATCATCCATCATCCACCTTAGAGTGTGTGTAGTAGTCTCGGGATCCAAGATTGATCGTAAAAGTTCTTGTCAATCAAAGGCCATGTTTGGCTAAGTCTCTTATATCACTTGGTGAAGACAAGCACTTAATGTAATACTTTTGATTTTTAATCTTTTCGCAGTTTTTATTTGGCTTTTTATTAATGACTTTAATAACTAGTTTCTTATGTTGAAGGTGAAACTTCCTTATCATTTGTCCGTGATGTCCTGGCATTATTTTAATTTACTGTCTATATAAAATAATAGATTTTCACCATTCATTTCTCTATGGTCTATATAGAGATATGTTGGCTACCTGGTCGGGGGTTAAGGGAATGGTTTGGTAAGGTTCTTGCCTTGTTTAGTGTATAGATCCTGCAAGGAACTGGGTCAAGCTTACTAGGACCTCCTTCAATACCCACTGGTATTGGATGGCGGGGGTGCGTATGGCTTGATCCCCTTATATGTAAACTACTACCGATACATTAACCCGGCTACTTGGGATTGTATCTCTGCTGACTCAAACCACTTAGCCGAGGGTAACGTCGCCTTCAAAAGAGGGGCCTACAACATTACGCATTAATAACTTAATTAATTATCTTTCAATATTCAGACCCTTTGGGATTGTGTCATTGCTGACTCAAACCACTGGGTTGAGGGTAACGTCACCTTCAAAAGAGGGGTCTACTACTATAACTAAGATAATCTCTTAAAAAGTGCAAAAGTGCGGAAATCATCAAAGGTTACATTAAAGGCGAGTCGGATCCAAGTGATTCATCTTGTCTATCTGTTTTTCTTTTATTTTTTATTTTTCAGCATTTTTAGTTTTTATTTTCATATTTAAAACCTTTTCTAAAACTTTTGATTTGATTAGACGTTGAGGATAAACCGGTACTAAAAGCTCTTGTGTCCTTGGACGACCTCGGTATCTTACCAACGCTATACTACGCTCACGATTTGTGCACTTGCCCATGTGTGTGTTTAGTGTTAGTAGAATATCGTGTTTGATAAATTTAAAACTCGACTAATGTGTTAAAAAGGACTAAAAATATCAATAAAAACATATCACACCTAACACACACCAGCACACCAAAAAAACCCTCCTTAAAACACATTGTTTAAACATCAACAAACACTATTTTATAAATTTAAGTATCTATAATCAATTTGCAACAAATAAATAAATGAATAATGTTTATTTTCTATGAAAAGACACTCACATAATATATTTATTAGGTTACCTTTGCATACACTAGTTTGCTTGACTCGCATGGTCAAGGTCAATCTGGGTTACAATTTTGTTCAAAAGTCACGTCTCCTTCTACTAATATGTCAAGAGATTTTGTGTTATTTAGTGATTGCATGTTGGTAATTCTCATTAACATTAACTAATCCTTCCTTTTTTCAAATAGCTATTCACATAGACTTCCATATCAGTATTATGTAAAAATCAGCTTTCACAAATTAGTTATTAATAAATAGTATATATATATGGGTATTTTTGAACTGCACATCTTATGTTGTCTGCTTAGAAGAGTAACATATATTAAGTTGTACCTTTGTTGAATCTTGTGACAACACGCTAACTGAAGTAGAAACAAATATATAACCACCATAAAGATGCACATTTAAAAAATACTCAAGTTATTTAGCATTTTCAGGGTCATTTTGCATCATCAACGGAGCGTTTCTTAGAGCAGAGAAACCACGTTAGTCGCTTTGCATCTTTATATTTCATGCACTTGCATGATGGATGAAACCTGCAAAACAATATCAATAATATGTACAACTCCACTAACAACCCCTAATAATAAATTAAGCTATTAATTATCTAAGTTATTAGAAATTAAATATATAAATAATGATTTGTTTCATTAAAGATAACTAAACAATATGGGATTATAAATTGGTTAGAGATGTAAGGTTGATTATATAACTCTCACAAATCACTTTTTAAATACAAAATAAGAATAAAAAAATGTCCCATGTGATTATTGATGATATTTGGATGAGATATACTTGCGCTTACATCCATCTCATTGCACCATAAATAGATCTGAACTGTAAGGCATCTTACAATCGCAATACCTTCATATATCTTTTATATAACCAATTAGTTCACAAATCTTCTCAAGTAACAAAATGAAGTGACTAAGATTATAAGATCTATAAATTAAAAGCAACATAATATCTGCCATTTTGGGTCGTATGTCAACACTCATCAAACAGAAGTGAATACATGTAGTTGACAGAATCAAATTACTCACACGACAACAAAAACATCTGACGGGGCATTTCTTAACATAGTTGTTTACAAATCGGCAAAAAATAATCGTCAACACCGACACGCTTTAGGTTCATGTAGTTCTCCAAGGAATAAACAACTCACTTCCCTTGGATGCTATGAATGCTGTGCACATCACAGTTATTAGATAAAAACACCTCCTTTATTCCATGAAAGCTTTTCCTCCCTTGCTTTGTCTCCTCTCGCAGGTAATACCACCGAATGAGAACCATTGGATGCTCAATATCCAACGACTCTACTCGAGCAACAGAAGTGGATGTCTTAGGTTCATCAGTGACTGTACATACAAACAAATCGACAACATCGTCAAGTCTAAAAAAAATAGATTTTTAACCTGAAATTAAAATGTATAACAATAAAAGAAGTTCCACATCATTTAACTTTAAGGTTATACATTCATAATAATTTGACTTTGAGTGTTTGCATGATATGCGTACACTATATAACAATAAGAGTTAATTACTCGGATAGTCCCCGTGGTTTGCCATTTTTCATGTTTAGTCCCCACCTTTTCAAAATAGAATGTTTGCTCCCTATGGTTTAACAAATTGTTACTTAGATAGTCCTCTCAATGGATGAAGTTTATTTTTTGTTAAGTTTATGGGAAATGACTTAACTACCCTCACTTTTTTTTATAAATAAGAGTTAATTGCCCAGATGGTTCCTGTGTTTGCCACTTTTTCACGTTTAGTCCCCACCTTTTCAAAATAGCATGTTTGCTCCCTGTGGTTTAATAAATTGTTACTCGGATGGTCCCTACACTAGATGGTCGTTAAATTATTAAGTTAAGTGTGTGTAAAATGACAAAAATACCCTTACCTTAATCAAATTAAATAAAAAGAAATATATATTGAATAGGCCCCACCCTTTTTATTTAAATATAATATTTAACCCATATCCTACCCCCACCCACCCCAACCCATCTTCTTCACCCATTTACCAACCCTAAACCATCACCATCACCACCACCATCCATCTCCACCTCCAAACCACCACTAAATCCACGCCCACCGTGACCACTATATATCAGCATATCACTAGATCGTCTTTCATTCATTCGGGTAACGATGAGAGTCAACTACGCTTATAGCCAAATTATTTCCCTCTATATTGGTATAATCAATACCAGACTAAAGTTGGCAGTGAACACCGATCGTCTTAAGTTGCGACCTGAATTTGAACTCCAAATTGGCAATCTTTTCTCCCTTTGACTCCAATCTGTTATCTTTCAATAGTTGTGTATAGACATCATCAAAAACACTCATTGCTTTTAATATTTTCACGTTTTGCGTGTTCCTTTCGCGTTCCAGTAGTCGTACTCACGTCTGATTTTTGGCCATCACCTTCCTTTGAGCCAAAAGATAGTTTGTTTCTGCCTTGTTCTTTGGGTTGAAACCTTTTTATCCTCACCATCAGAAGTCATCTTCCTTACATTTGAATCAACATTATCTGAACTTTACAAAGGTTTTCCCCATGATACAGTACTGGTGGTGACTTTTCAAAGGTTCTGGATGGAAGTGACCTACGGTGGCGTTTGATGATGGTTTCAGGTCGATCAATAGTGGCTTTCTGGTGATTTGGAGTGTCGACAGATGGAGATTAAAGTGGTTTCAGTTGGAGATAGGTAGTTTCAAGAGGTGTATGGTGGTTGATAGCAGGTCCGCGATAATTGCCGATGATATGTTATGTGATTCCGGCAATATTGTCCAACTTCCGATGAAAGGGTGGAGGAGGTAGGAGAAGGAGAAAAGGGACTGATGGTTGATGGTGAAGAACAATTGTGGGGCCACTTGCTTTTTTATGACCCGTTAGTTTTTATTTGTTTTCTTTATTTATAATAAAAGTGAGGGTAGTTAAGTCATTTCACATAAACTTAACTGGAAAAACTAACCTTCATCCATTGAGAGGACTATCTGAGTTACAATTTGTTAAACCACAATAAGCAAACATACCATTTAAAAAAGGTGGGGACTAAACGTGAAAAATGGCAAACCATAGAGACTATCCTGGCAATTAACTCTCAAATTTATTATCAATATGGCCCAGAATGTAAATTCCTACACCATCAACGGTACCAACATTGTCACAGCCACCGATCCCAAATCCTCGGGAACGGGCGGCCGCGAGCCAGTTTCGGTGGTATCGTGTTATTTATTCAATTTGCCAGGGGAAATTTTCATCAGGACCGTAGTTAGGAAATATTTTATTAGAGTAAACCACCACATTTTATAATATTAAACACATGGGTAAAGCCCAAGTTTTTAGTACACATAATTTCATAGGGATACACCCTGTTTTATTTAAGAAAAAACATCTATTTCTTTTTAGGTAACTTTATTGCCACTTTTCCAAGCCTTCAGTGCTGTCCAGCTGGCTTCTATTTGGCTTTCACATTTTGTTACCTGAAACGCGTTTTAAAAACATTTTGTCAGTGGGAAATACTGGCGAGTGAATCCCAGTTTAATCAAGTTGAAATACCAATCATTTTACAGTGTTGTGGGCACATCCGCAATTACATTTGTTTCCAAGAAATAACAATTAACATCAGTGGTACTGTCATAATCAACTTGTGGAATGTTACTACGCCAGTAACAAATTTTGTATACAAAACCCCAACATACCCACTATAATTGTATTCTTACAAATACTCAATAACTGCTTTGTATATATTTAATTAAGTAAGGTTTTGTAAAATCGGTTAACAAAAAGATTTACAAAAAGTGGATCAACTCACATTGTTGTTTTAGGGTTTTCAGTAAGGATTTCCTGGGAATAATCTATAAATTACACAAATGCACGTTTGTTAGTATAATAACCCATTTTAACATTAGTAATACCCTCCCTGAGACGGCATTCCAGCGACTACGTCGGGCAGAACCACGACAGCCGTTACGGAACCCTAGATCAATCAGGCAGAGTATCTAATACGTCTCCAGGGGTTATAATACTTACATCGTAGCAGAACCTCGCTATTTAGGGGGTATAATACCCGGCTATAACTTCTACTATTCAGAATTTGAGAGAGAGATTTTGAAATTGAGCGACGGAAACTGAAGGCCCGAGCTCCCATTATATAGGAGCTGATTTTGGGTTTCTCACGGCCCGCGTAAACATAGGTTGAGGCCTACGCAGCCCACGTCAAAGACGGTCAACAACATAGGTGATCCGGGTCATCGAGTAGGGTCAACAAGTGTTGGGCCACGTGGCGGCCCAGGGTTTAGCCACCTTTCACTCTCTCGCGGCTCGCGTAAGTGTAAGCTTAAGCTTACGCAGCCCGCCTGAACTAAAGAAAACAAACGGGATCAGGTTTTGATCCTAATACCGCCCGCGTAATTGTTGGGGTGGGTCTACGCGGCCCGCCTCAACTTAAATAAACTTGTTTTTTAATTATTTTTAATGTTATGTTATACTTTGGGCTCGGTTTTCACATACGGGGTATATTTAAAGACATTTTGAATATTTTAAGATATATTAGGGTGTCGGAAAAGTTATAAGGGTGTCGGTTTACATTAGGGCTGTTATATCCTCCCCACCTTTTTTAGAGCTCGTCCTTGAGATCTACTGGAACAAGTGGGGATATTTCTTTTGCATTTCTGATTCAAGCTCCCATGTGTACTCAGGTCCTCTTTTGGAGTCCCACTTTACTTTGACAATAACTAATCTCTTATATTTGAGATTCTTAACTTTCCTATCTTCAATCTGTAAAGGCCTCTCTACAAACTTAAGTTGTTCATTTACCTCTATATCCTTAAGAGGTACTACGAGTGATTCATCAGCTAGGCACTTTTTGAGATTAGATACATGAAATACATCATGTATTCCTGCCATTTCCTCTGGCAGTTATAGCTGATAGGCTACAGGTCCTATTCTTCTAATATCTTAAAAGGTCCAAGATACCCGGGACTTAGCTTTCCTCTTTTGATGAATCTTACCACTCCTTTCCAAGGAGAGACTTTTAACAATACCTTATCACCTACTTGGAATTCTAACGGCTTTCGTCTGTTATCAGCGTAGCTTTTCTGTCGATCACGTGCCGCTTTGAGTCGTTCCTTGACTTGAATGATCTTATCGGTTGTTTCTTGCACTATCTCAGGTCCAGATAGTTTCTTTTCCCCAATTTCTGCCCAACAAACTGGGGTTCTACACTTTCGTCCATAAAGTGCTTCGAATGGTGCAGCATTAATACTTGTGTGATAACTGTTATTATAAGAAAATTCTATTAAAGGTAAGTGATCATCCCAATTACCTCCGAAATCAATTACACAAGTTCTAAGCATGTCCTCCATTGTCTGAATTGTCCTTTCACTTTGGCCGTCCGTTTAAGGATGATAAGCTGTGCTTAGATTCAGCTTGGTTCCCATTGCTTTTTGGAAACTTGCCCAAAAATGAGAGGTAAAACGGCTATCTCTATCGGACACAATTGATAAAGGTATTCCATGTAATGAAACAATTTCATTTACATAAAATTTGGCTAATTGTTCCATACTAAAAGTTTCCTTCATTGGTAGGAAATGAGCTGACTTAGTTAGCCTATCTACAATCACCCAGATTGTATCATTACCTTTTCTTGTTTTGGGTAATTTGGTAACAAAATCCATTGTTATCAATTCCCATTTCCACACTGGCATTTCTAACTGTTGCAACAATCCTGAGGGTTTCTGGTGTTCAGCTTTAACTTGTGAACAAGTTAAACACTTAGAAACATAAGCTGCTATATCCTTTTTCATTCCTATCCACCTGAAATTTTTCCTTAAGTCCTGGTACATCTTATCACTTCCTGGATGCATCGTATATTTAGATTTATGGGCTTCTTCTAATATACGATGGCGTAGGTTTCCTAATTTAGGTATCCACGTTCTCTTTTTATGGAATCTCCAAATTCCTCATCTGTTCCTTGTTCTAACTCCTTAATCATTCCTTTTAATTTTTCAGTATCTTCCTTGATTACTGATTCTTGTGCTTTTCTAATTTGATCGTTTAAATCTACTTGTAGATTTAATTTAAGAGAACGTACCTTTTTGGCTTTTCATGATACTTTCGACTTAAAGCATCAGCCACTACATTTGTTTTCCCTGCATGATACTGGATATCACAATCATAATCACTATGCATCTCCATCCAGCGTCTTTGTCTCATATTTAACTCTTTTTGCCCAAAAACATATCTTAAGCTCTTATGGTCGGTGAATATGGTAAATTTACTACCATAAAGGTAATGTCTCCAAATCTTAAGAGCAAAAATTATGGCTCCTAGTTCTAAATCATGGGTTGAATAATTTTCTTCATGATTCTTAAGTTGTCTAGATGCGTAAGCTATAACCTTTTGATGTTGCATCAACACACATCCAAACCTAACTTAGAAGCGTTACAAAAGACTACAAAGTCTTCAGTTCCTTCTGGTAACGCTAGTATGGGTGCATGGGTTAATCTTTGCTTAAGAATTCTAAAGGCTTCTTCTTGTTTTGGTCCCCATTCAAACTTAACAGATTTACAGGTTAACTTGGTTAAGGGAATGACTATTTTAGAAAAATCTCGGATAAATCTTCTATAATAACCGGCCAATCCTAAGAAACTTCTAACCTCAGTTGGTGACTCAGGGGTTTTCCATTTGGTAATTGCCTCGATCTTTGTTGGATCCACATGGATTCCTTCATGGTTAACTAAATGTCCAAGAAATTGTACCTGTTTTAACCAAAACTCGCACTTGGAAAACTTAGCATAAAGCTTTTCCTTTCTCAATAAACTTAAAAGTAAGTGCAAATGCTTTGCATGCTCTTCTTTACTTTTAGAGTAAATTAGAATATCATCTATGAAGACAATTATGAATTTATCCAAATATGGCTTACATATTCGGTTCATCATGTCCATAAATGCGGCTGGGGCATTAGTTAAACCAAATGGCATGACATTAAATTCATAATGACCATACCTTGTTCTGAATGCGGTTTTAGGAATATCCTCTTCCTGTACCTTTAATTGATGATATCCTGATCTTAAATCTATCTTAGAGAAAAATCGAGCTCCTTGAAGTTGATCGAACAGATCATCGATCCTCGGTAATGGATACCGATTCTTAATCGTGACCTTGTTCAATTCACGGTAGTCAATGCACATACGCATTGATCCATCCTTCTTTTTGACAAATAAAATCGGTGCTCCACATGGTGATGAGCTTGGCTGTATGAATCCTTTCTCCAACAATTTGTCTAATTGGTTCTTTAGTTCCTGCATTTCGGCGGGAGCCAAACGGTAAGGTGCTTTGGCAATCGGTGTTGTCCCTGGTAGCAGGTGGATTCTGAATTCAACTTCCCTATCTGGTGGCAGTCCTGGCAATTCCTCTGGAAAGACATCTAAAAACTAGGACACTACTGGAATGTCTTTTAATTCTTTTCCTTTAGTGTTAGTGATTATAGAAATCAAATACACTATAGATCCTTTTCTTATATAACTTGCAATTTTCATCACAGAGATGAATTTAGTGGATCTAGATGGCTTATCTCCTCTAATTGTGATCTTTTCACCCCTTGGTGATTTTACTTGAATTGACTTTTGATCACATAAAATACTGGCTTTATTGGCTATTAACCAATCCATTCCTAATACAACATCAAATCCTGCCAGATTCATTGGATAAAGGTTTGCAATAAACTTTTGATTAAAAATTTCTATTCTTGCTCCCTGCAAGATTTCAGAAATCTTAACAGTTTCTCCATTTGCTGTCTCTACTAGACATTCTTGTGGTAGTTTAGTTAATGATTGATTTAGGAGTTTGCAAAACGAAGTATTAATAAAACTTTGGTTTGCACCAAAGTCAAATAATACTTTAGCAAAAATATCATTAACTAAAAACGTACCAGCTATGACGTCCGGAATCATCTTGGCTTCATCTGCAGTTAGAATAAATGCTATAGCATTTTTAGGATTCTTGTTGTTTGCAGCTGGAGCCAATTTCGGACAATTTATCCTGATGTGACCTTTTTCTCCACAATTGAAACACATTCCATTACTGGATTTCTTCTTGCAATTCTCTTCCTTGTGTCCCGGGGCCTTGGAAAAATCGCAGTGAATGGAGCATTTTCCTGAATGCTTCTTTCTGCAGGTTTTGCAGTATGGTGCAGAGGTAGAACCTACATTCCTACGGTTGAAATTCCCAGAACGGAATTCTTGAGTAAGCCTTTGGGATAGGTTTCTCCTCTGGTCTTCTTCTCTAGTACGGATTAACTCATCTGTCAAGGTATTGGCTAGTTCTACAACTTCTTCTATAGTTTGGGGTCTAGCTGCCTTGACTACATGTCTAATCTCTCCAATTAATCCCCAAATATAACGGGAGATTAATACCGGTTCAGGTGATGCAAGGGTTGGTACTATCCTAGCATATTCAAAGAATGTAGTAGTATAACCCTTACTATCTACCCCGGTCATTCTAAGATTCAGAAATTTGTTTGCTGTCTGTTCCTTTTCATTGGGAGGGCAGAACTTCCTTTCTACCATATTTTTGAACTCCTCCCATTCCATGCTATAAAATCTATCACTTCCTCTTTACTGGAGGATAGTGTTCCACCATTCTAGGGCTGAATTCTTAAATAGATTCGAAGCAAACATTATTTTATCCTCTTCAGCACATTTTCTTATTTTCAGAACAACCTCAGTTTTCTCTATCCAGCGTAGAGCTGCAATGGGTCCTTCATTGCCCGAGAATTCTATTGGTTTACAGGACCAGAATTCTTTGTGAGAACAACCATAGGGCATGGTTCTTCTTCTTTTGGGAATGGGCATCTGAAGTACGGGTCCATTGTTCACGCTGTGTTCCGGTTCAGTTGGTCGCTTACTGCTATGCTTACTTTTATTATTAGCTTCTTGAACCGTTTGAATAATAAATGGCATTGCATCTATAATTCCTTGTGCCACTATATGTTGAACGACACTATTATCCATTTGATTTCCATTGTTGTTCGGATTCTCATTATTCAGATTATCATTATTCGAGTGGTTGTCGTTCTGAATATTATCATTCTGGTTTTCTTGATTCACTTCGTTGTCTATCTGAATTTTAAACATTTACCACATATTAATATCACAAATAATATTTGAATATAGCCAATCACATGACACGCACTTTTGGTCAAAAGCGTCGAGCATTGCGACTTTTACTCTATTCATATATTATGCATCTATTACACACCAGTACTGAAATTAAAATTGCAATACCGACTGAAATGTAAAGCTACAATACTAGTAGTATGCATCCGTAGTGTTTTTTTTCCTAACACATACACACGTATATTATTATTATATTATATTATTATTACTACCATTTCCACCATCACATTCATGGACATGGATTCATCCAAAAATCCATATTGTGTTCGTCGTATTTCCATACGAGACGCTCTCCCACCTGTCTCATTCTTTCACTGCTTTCTAAAATTTCCTCACCGAAAGTCCTAAGTTCTTGTACATTTTCTGCACTCATTGGGGGTGCAGGTTCTAGGATTGGGTTAGGAATCTAGGGTGCGGGTTCCTGGTACGGAGGTATAGGGGCCTGGTATGGGTAGGGATTTTCTAAGATCTCCCTAATGTATGCATCACTAACGTTATAGGGATCTTGAGGATCTAACCCTGGGTAGGCTCCTAAATTGGGTATTGGCACATTTTCCTGTATCGGGTAACGTTGCACATATTCCCTAACATCGTCCCACCAGGGTTCATAATCGTTTGGGTCTAGGGGATTTGGTGCAGGTACCCTAGGTATCTCCTCCAGGTTGAAATCATGCATTTCTACTTGATTTCCAAGGTTTTCTATTTCCATGGGTTGATCAGGAATTGGGGGTTGTGGTTGGGGCGCTAGCATTTATTCCAGGTTTGGGTCAGCTGCAGTGGTTGCTAAAATATGGATATTGGCTATACCCCTATTAAGCGTATCCTGGGCATAGGCATCGGTTTCTCTTTTAGCTGCGGCTAACACTCGCTGTTCCTGTAACTTTTTCATACGCTTTCTACGCTCATGTGCTCCCCTACTGAATCATCCCCTCTTTTTCTGAGGAAATGGCTCTTCAGATTGAGCCTTAAACACAAAGATTCCTTCTTCCGTATCAGCAGAGTACCCCGAGAGGGGAGGCTGAGAAGAAGAGGTGCCTTCACTCCTAGGTGAACCAGACAATTGACGATACGCGTCAGATGGTCCTTGGTCGCTCGTACTGTAAACTAACAGAGAGTCAGATAACACATAACAAGAAAATACAATTATGCACGTATTTTCATTATTTATTTCCTAACACTTCGAATTTTGATGTCAGCAGAACACTTCTGTGGCTGAATAAGTGGCATAGCTCTGATACCACCTTCTGTCACAGCCCCCGATCCCAAATCCTCGGGAACGGGCGGCCGCGAGCCAGTTTCGGTGGTATCGTGTTATTTATTCAATTTGGCAGCGGAAATTTTCATCAGGACCGTAGTTAGGAAATATTTTATCAAAGTAAACCACCACATTTTATAATATTAAACACATGGGTAAAGACCAAGTTTTCAGTACACATAATTTCATAGGGATACACCCTATTTTATTTAAGAAAAACATCTATTTTTTTTAGGTAACTTTGTTGCCACTTTTCCAAGCCTTCAGTGCTGTCCAGCTGGCTTCTATTTGGCTGTCACATTTTGTTACCTGAAACACGTTTTAAAAACATTTTGTAAGTGGGAAATACTGGTGAGTGAATCCCAGTTTAATCAAGTTGAAATACCAATCATTTTACAGTATTGAGGGCACATCCGCAATTACATTTGTTTCGAAGAAATAACAATTAACATCAGTGGTACTGTCATACTCAACTTGTGGAATGCTACTACACCAGTAACAAATTTTGTATACAAAACCCCAACATATCCACTATAATTGTTGGACCGTGTTCCGACCCTAAACAGTCAGTTGAGAACGTTCATCTTCACGTACGAAGGCGGAATCAACGTAAATGAAGTTACAACAGCTATTCCTATTCAATTCCTTCTCTTTTATTGCTTTCTGATACAATTTTGACAGAGTTTGGTTACACAAGCAATGGTCTAGTTCCGCTCCAACGTGCATACACAAATGACAACATCAGGTATTTATAGTGTGATAGGTTTCGCTCATATGGACTGCCATATGAGCGGAACTACTACATTGACATATAAGCGAACCACCTGATGACCATAAAAGCGGAACTACATCTAACACCCTATGAGCGGAACTATTTATACACATGTTCACAAAAGCGAACCTACAACATAAACTTCTAATTTTTGACTTTCAAGAACCTATGTTGACCTATCTTGACCTAAGACTTAATGCAGACGTAGTCAACAGACATTCCATGCATCAACAGACTCCCCCTTGGATGTTGACGAAGTCTTCAGCTCCGAGTCTTCAGTCTTGGTCTTTTCACCAACTCTCTGTCTTCTCATCATAAGCACTCTATATTCACAGGCTTCAGGATCATTACCTGACTCTAACTTCCAACTTTCCTTCGACTGTTGATCCAGACTCCCCCTTTCACAGACTCCCCCTCTCGATATGCTAGAATCTGAGAAATCTGGTTCAAGCTTTGACATTTAACTTCCATTGGAAATAATGAAGTCCAAAAACCTGTTACTCAACCAATAACATTACAATCTATCTTTTCAATAATAAATCACAAACTCAATCATCTTTAGAAATCCACTCAAGTACTCAGGTCCAAGTTAATGACCCTGATTACTCAATTAATCTACCAAGTTCAATTTAATGACCTTGGTTGATCATTTGTCGAATCAAACTGATTTTGTAAAAACATTTTCACATTTTCTAAGAAACAATGTAACAAGCATCAACTTAATGAACTTGTTTTATCTTTGAAAACATCTCAATCTCTGACAAAATAAGCTCTCCTCATTCTTCAGCTCAGAACTTTCCTGCATCTGCTACAATCTCCGAGAATCCAACAATCAACTCTCCACTTTGGTTTGTCAAAAATAAAGCAGAAATGAAATCTTTTTGAATTTTATAAAGTGTACTAAACTATGAAATGAAATACAGAAAACTTAAATTACAGAAAATAAAGAAATTGAACTATATACAAACTTATTTTTGCAAGCGTGTCAGGGAATCATATCAGCTTTTCAGACAAATTACAAGTACCGTTAAGCTTAATTACATGCTCAGACTTAAACAATTCACCTCGATTGTCGATATACTGATCCATCTTAAATTCTCACACAGATTTCAATCTATTCAGGATACGATTTGGATGACTTATGAACTTAGCTCAATTCATGTGTCCCACCTCATGAATATACTCCCGTATCCAGAATCTCAATATTCAGTCTTACAGGTGAGTATACTACAACGATATCTGTACATAAATTAGGTATGCGAGGGCCGAGGGATCTCAGATCGATACTTCCGTATGCGCAGAGAGATATCAGCTTCGACTTTTCAGTATGTCCCCTTTAGAGAATCTTTTAGCTACAACAGCAGCGACTATCAATTTTATTGTTTCATCTGCATGCTGAGGGTTTATGCTATGTTTCAAGCATATGGTGAAAGTATTATCCAAGGACTAGGTCAGAACTTCCATTCAGCAGAAGTCCCGGAATAATACCCCAGATATCACTGAGTATAAAAACCTAGTATATCAGAATACGAGACCTTTCAAACGAGATTTCAGGGGTTACCTATATATCCAAGTAGTGTTCCCCACGAATCTCACAAGTTTGAAATTTTAGGTTTATATCTCGAATAAATCTACTAAATGTACGAAAACCTATCGACACATCATTAGTGAAACTGTTTAATTCATTTAGAATTTACAATTCTTTAGCATACTGTAATTGTCTAGCCAATGTACTATCAATTTCCCTATATACACAAGCTCTTTTTCAATTTTATCATGTTTTTGTATTTTTGCATTTTTTACTGTTTTTGTATTTTCTGAAAATAAACTATATACATATATACATCTATCTACTCCCCCTAAATACCAAAACAAGTAAAAAATCGACAAACCATTGCAGATTGTTTCTCGTCTTCATCCGCAACAGCACTCTCATCAACGCCAATTATTCCGTCCGACACCGATAGAAGCTTCATACCGTTCAGTTTTAACAAATATTTAAACCGATTTTTATCAAAAGCTTTGGTATGTAAATCAGCTTTCTGTTCGTCAGTGTGGATTTTCTCAATTCGTATCAACTTTTTCTCGAAGCAGTCGCGAATAAAGTGATGACGAATCTCTATATGTTTAGTTTTAGCATGATGTACTGGATTCTTTGTTATATTTATTGCGGCCTCATTATCAACAAACAAAGGTGTGTTAAGAAACTGCAAACCGTAGTCGCGCATCTGTTGCTGTATCCACAGGATCTGAGAGCAGCAACTGCTAGCAGAAACATACTCTGTTTCACATGTAGATAGCGCCACAGACGTTTGTTTCTTACACTGCCAGGTAACCAATCTAGGTCCAAAGAACTGGCATCATGCAGTTGTTGATTTGGTATTGACTTTGAAGCATCCGAAATCCGAATCGGAATACCCCTCGAGCGTAAAGTCGCCTTTTCTAGGATACCACAACCCCAATGACGGAGTTCCCTTCAAGTAGCGTAATATCATCTTGACAATGATCATGTGCGAAGCTCTCGGGTTAGATTGATATCTTGCTGCGAGGCACGTTGGGTACATGATATCAGGACGTGAAGCAATTACATACATCAAAGAACCTATCATGGAACGGTAGAACGTTTCATCAGCCATGTCTCCGGTGAGATCTGGGTGAACCCCATGATTTGTTGCAAGTGGGGTAGCAGCTGGAGTAGAACTTGACATTCCATATTTCTCTAGAATATCATGCACGTACTTCGTCTGGTGAATGAAAATTCCCTCAGGTAGTTGTTCAACTTGTAAACCCAGAAAGAATTTCATCTCCCCCATTGATGACATTTCGAATTTTTGCTTCATCACCTGTTCGAAATCTTTGCACAATTTCTCATTCGTTGACCCAAAAATTATATCGTCTACATAAATATGAACTATCAGAAGATGACCGTCGACCTCTTTAGTGAAGAGAGTGGCATCCACTTTTCCACGTATGAACTTGTTGGCTAGTAGGTGTTGAGACAAAGTCTCGTACCAAGCTCTCGGGGCCTGGTGTAAACCATACAACGCTTTATCCAATAGGTAGACCTTGTTTTTGTGGATTGGGTCAGTAAAGCCCGGCGGCTGACCGACATAAACCTCCTCTTTGACCATCCCATAAAGAAACGCCGATTTTACATCCAGCTGGTAAACTTTGAAGTTCTTCCAAGACGCAAATGCTAGGAAAATTCTGATTGCCTATAGTCGTGCCACAGGAGCATAGACTTCTGTAAAATCAATCCCTTCCTGTTGACTAAAGCCCTGAACAACGAGTCGAGCTTTGTTCCTTACAACAACTCCTCTGTCGTCTCTCTTACACTTGAATACCCATTTCGTATTGATTTTCCTTTGACCATCCGGTAAATCTACTAACTTCCACACTCCCAACTTTTCAAACTGACTCAACTCTTCTTGCATTGCAATGACCCAAGAGTCTTCAGTAAGCGCCTCTTTATACGTTCTCGGTTCGATCTGCGAGATAAAACAACTTAATGAAAATTCAGTTTGTAAAGGTGCTACTGTATAATAAAAACATGTTAAGCCCTGGTCTATTTGACGTCTTGTGCGAACTCCTCTGGATGATAAGAAAGAGTTCGCGGCATCACTTCGCTTGGAACATCTACATTCCCCTCCAGATTGTAACATTCTGATCTGCATCTTGTTCACCAACTTGGTTTGTTTGACTTGATATCTGGATCTGCTCCCCCTCAGGATCTGAATCACCATGATCAAATACTGGCATGTTGTCAGATTCTTGATTATCATTCACATCCGACTGATTACCAGGAGCAACTTTATCATCATGTTCACCAGCATTGCTAGGACCTGCTTCATCATCATTTGAAGTTTCCCGAGGTCTTCTAGAATACTCCGCTGGGAACCTTAGTTGCGATTCATACTCTCGCAAAATATCAGCTCATCTAAGAAATCTTCATCGTCCTCTGATTCTTCTCTCATGTCAAACGAATCCCAAAGTTTGACATAATGATATTTCCATGAATCACCAGGATTCTGTGGCGGCATAGTGTGACCTTGACATTCAACATTCGCTGCTTCATTAATCCGCTTCTCACTTGGAACGAAGACACATCGCATTGGATTTGCATAGCCAACAAATATTCCCTCAATGCACTTCCGACCAAACTTTCCATGGGGCTCTATAACTGTACAGGGTGACCCGAACGGTTCTAGATACTTCAAATTCGGTTTGCGGTTATTGATTAGCTCAAAGCATGTTTTGTTGAACTTTTTGATAGTAAGAACCCTGTTAAGCGTATAGCATGCGGCAGAAATAGCTTCAGGCCAAAAATTTATCGGTAACTTTGAATCTGCGAGCATAGTTCTAGTCGTCTCGATTAGCGTCCGGTTTTTGCGTTCTGCGACTCCATTCTGTTGCGGAGTGTACGGAGCACTAAACTCATGCAATATACCTCTTTCATCACAAAATTCTTCCATCTTACTGTTTTTGAATTCAGTACCATTATCACTTCTAATTCTACTGATAGGCCTTTGGTACAGATTCTCAATCCTTTTAAACAACACCATTAAACTGTCAAATGTTTCGTCTTTCGTTTTCAAGAAAGAAACCCACGAAAATCTGGAATAGTCATCAGTTATGACCAAACAGTAATAATCTCCTGTAATACTCTTGACATTCACCGGACCAAACAAATCCATATGAAGTCGTTCCAGAGGTCTCGAAACTGAATTGACTTGCTTTGTAGGGTGTGACTTTTTCTTCTGTTTGCCTTTGACACAACTAATGCACTCCCCTTCCAGATGAAAACCTTTGACATGAACTCATGTGACCAAATCATTATGCACCAAGTGATTCATCTTCCTTAGGTGAATATGCCCCATTTTCCGGTGCCACAATCTTGATTCTTTCTCAGTTGCTCTGGACACAAAACAATGAGCCTGACCCGTGGTTGTAGTAGCTACACTCATGTCCAACACGTACAGATCATTGACTCTTGGTGCCCTCATGATGATCCATTCCTCAGGTATCACAAATCCCGGTTTCAAGATCAAACATTCTTTGTCAGTAAAGTGAGTAGTATACATCCTGTCACAGATCTGGGAAATACTCAGCAGATTATTCTCCAGCTCAGCGATGTAGTTAACTCTCTCAAACGTTACGATTCTGTTGGATAACGTTCCTTCACCTATAATCTTTCCTCCTTGATTACCAGCAAAACCTACGTAACCACCATTTATATTTCTCACATCATACAGTAACACAGTCTTCCCTGTCATATGTCTTGAAGCTCCACTATCCATAATCCATCTGGATACAAGTTTTGGAAGATCCTGCACATAACAAACTTTGAATTAAACAACTTCAAGAAAGATGCCGATTCATGCTTCGCGAACAAGGAAGCTCCGGCAATTCAAACTGCTTAGTCAAACATGGTGTCCACCCAGGCCGCATCAGCCTTAGGTGTAACCTTGACTATTTTAACTCTCGCAACTTGAATTTTAAAGTTTTCAGCCTTCAGAGTTGGAAAATTCACATCATAATCAACTTGAATTTTAACTTTTTCTTTGTATTCGGCGGATTCTCGTTCGTATTGCTTGAAGACGTATCATCATTTCCAGAATTTCCAGTAAACGCGTACATATCGCTGAACGGGTTCAAGAATATATCATCCATCTTGAGTGTACATGCAAAATCAGCCAACACTTAGAAAAATTTTTGAAGTTTTGAAAATGATGACTGATAAGCGAAACTATCAGCTATTGTGACAAATAAGCGAAACTGATAAGTGACAGAAAAGCGGAACCACTTTTGTCCGTATAAGTGAAAGTGGTAATGTCCAGATAAGCGAAATATGTTTGACCAGAAGAGCGAAACTATAATGTCCGTTCAAGCGAAACTATCAAGTTGTCCGTTTGAGCGGAACTACTCAGTTCGTATGAGTGGAACTAGCACTTTCGAGCGGAACTACTCAGTTATTTCGAGCGAAAGTGTCGTAAAAGCTAAACTAATGAGTAATTTCGAGCGGAACCAACGAATGACCGTAAAAGCAGAACTATGTTTTTACCCAATTTTTACCATTTTTAAGCCGAGTTTTAACCTGAAACTTTCTAGGGTTTGTTAATTGTATGTTTCGCACGATATACTCAAAAATCAGACCATTTCAACCGTAGGAACTAGTTTAAATCGAAAAAGTATAAGAGAAAGTGAGTAGAAATCAGAGAATTCGGTAGAATCAAGCTGTAGTAGTATGAACTCCTCGTCCTGGGCTCTGATACCACTTGTTGGACCATGTTCCGACCCTAAACAGTCAGTTGAGAACGTTCATCTTCACGTACGAAGGCGGAATCAACGTAAATGAAGTTACAACAGCTATTCCTATTCAATTCCTTCTCTTTTATTGCTTTCTGATACAATTTTGACAGAGTTTGGTTACACAAGCAATGGTCTAGTTCCGCTCCAACGTGCATACACAAATGACAACATCAGGTATTTATAGTGTGATAGGTTTCGCTCATATGGACTGCCATATGAGCGGAACTACTATGTTGACATATAAGCGAACCACCTGATGACCATAAAAGCGGAACTACATCTAACACCCTATGAGCGGAACTATTTATACACATGTTCACAAAAGCGAACCTACAACATAAACTTCTAATTTTTGACTTTCAAGAACCTATGTTGACCTATCTTGACCTAAGACTTAATGCAGACGTAGTCCACAGACATTCCATGCATCAACAACAATTGTATTCTTACAAATACTCAATAACTGCTTTGTATATATTTAATTAAGTGAGGTTTTGTAAAATCGGTTAACAAAAAGATTTACAAAAAGTGGATCAACTCACATTGCTGTTTTAGGGTTTTCAATAAGGATTTCCTGGGAATAATCTATAAATTACACAAATGTACGTGTGTTAGTATAATAACCCATTTTAACATTAGTAATACCCTCCCCGAGACGGCATTCCAACGACTACGTCAGGCAGAACCACGACAGCCGTTACGGAACCCTAGATCAATCGGGCAGAGTATCTAATACGTCTCCAGGGGTTATAATACTTACATAGTAGCAGAACCTCGCTATTTAGGGGGTATAATACTCGGCTATAACTTCTACTATTCAGAATTTGAGAGAGAAATTTCGAAATTGAGCGACGGAAACTGAAGGCCCAAGCTCTCATTATATAGGAGCTGATTTTAGGTTACTCGCGTCCCGCGTAAACATAGGCTAAGGCCTACGCGGCCCGCGTCAAAGACGGTTAACAGCATAGGTGATCCGGGTCATCGAGTAGGGTCGACAAGTGTTGGGCCACGTGGCGGCCCAGGGTTTAGCCACCTTTCACTCTCTCGCGGCCCGCGTAAGTGTAAGCTTAAGCTTACGCGGCCGCCTGAACTAAAGAAAACAAACGGGATCAGGTTCTGATCCTACTACCGCCTGGGTAATTGTTGGGGTGGGTCTACGCGGCCTGCCTCAACTTAAATAAACTTGTTTTTTAATTATTTTTAATGTTATGTTATACTTTGGGCTCGGTTTTCACATACGGGGTATATTTTTGAAGACATTTTGAATATTTTAAGATATATTAGGGTGTCGGAAAAGTTATAAGGGTGTCGGTTTACATTAGGGCTGTTATAAACATAATAATCGAAGGTATGACATGTCTTTTTTACATCATGCATTGCGTACACATATCATGCAAACACTCAATGTCTAGCCGTTATGATTGTATAAACTTAAAGTCAAATGACATGGAACTTTTTTTGTTATATAGTGTACGCATAACATACAAACACTCGAAGTCAAATTATTATGATTGTATAACCTTAAAGTTAATGATGTGGAACTCTTTTTTATTGTTATACATTTTAATTTTAGGTTAAAAATCTATTTTTTTTTTGTGAGACTTGACGATGTTGTTGATTTGTTTGTATGTACAATCAATGATGACCCTAAGACATCCACTTCTGTGGCTCAAGTAGAGTCGTTGGATATTGAGTGTCCAATGGTTCTCATTCGGTGGTATTACCTGCCGGAGGAGACAAAGCAAGGGTGGAAAAGCTTTCATAGTATAATGGAGTTGTTTTTATCTAATAACTATGATGTGCGGAGCATTCATACTATCCAAGGGAAGTGAGTTGTTTATTCCTTGGAGAATTACATGAACCTAAAGTGTGTCGGTGTTGATGACTATTTTTGCCAATTTGAAAACAACTATGTTAAAAAATGCCCCGTCGATGTTTTTGTTGTTGTGTGAGTAATTTGATTATGTCAACTACATGTATTCACTTTTGTTTGATGAGTGTTGACATATGTCCCAAAATGGCAGATATTATGTTGCTTTTAATTTATAGATCTTATAATCTTAATCACTTCATTTTGTTACTTGACAAGATTTGTGAACTAATTGGTTATATACATGTTATGAAGGTATTGCGATTGTAAAATGCCTTACAATCCAGATCTATTTATGACGCAATGCGATGGGTGCAAGCACAGGTATATCTTGTCCAAATATCATCCATAATCACATGCATAATGTTCATGATAAAGATGAGACATTTTTTTTTATTCTTATTTTGTATTTAAAAAGAGATTTGTGAGAGTGACATAATCAACATTACATCTCTAACCAATTTATAATACCATATTGTTTAGTGATCTTTAATGAAACAAATCTTTATTTATATATTTAATTTCTAAGTTGTGCATCAGAATCAATTTTTAATTGTTTAGATAAGAGTTAAATGCCTGGTTGGTTCCTGTGGTTTGCGAAAACTGCAGACTTGGTCCTAAGGGTTTACTAATTACTCAATTGGTCCCTGTGTTTGCAATTTTTAATCTCGGATGGTCCTTAACACTAACCTTCGTTAAATTTTCTAGTTGAGTCTTTGTGAAATGACTAAATTTTCCGTGAACAGTTAAAAAAAAGAGATGGGCCCACCCTTATCTTCTTCTCCCCCATCTCTCTTTAACCCACCACCACCTCCACCTCCTTCAACTCACCGTCACCACACCTCCTCCACCTCCACCTCCACCTCCACCTTCAACCCAAACCACCACCACCAAAAAGACAGTCGTTGCACCTAATATCCTTTTGTCTCTCTCCCCCTTTCTCTCTCAACTTTTATATCCCATCGCCAGATGTGGGCACAACACCAACCTTGGCCGCTAGTTCGGCTCCAGACCACAATAGCTACCGCTCGATCGGCACTTTAGGTTTGTGGTTTTGAAATTATTGTTGTTGTTTGGATTTGGTTGTTGTTTGATACTGCTGGTCGATGATTGATAATAATAATAACTAGTATCAAGCATCCACGCATTCCGGCGAGGTAAAACCGTGCCAAATAACATCAATGTCATACCCTCTTCAACAACCACCAACACTGTAAAAACTCGTAAAACAAAAAAATAACGAAAAATAGACGTAAAAACATTGAACCACACCCGGCCGTTGTAGCGTGCTAATGCGAAACATAAAACATAAAAAAATAACTAATTCGATCGAGGACCCGTGCGTAAAGTAGACCTAAAAACGTTGAAACACACACTGCACGTTGCAAAATTTCGACCAACATGTAAAACAGAAAGTTTATAAAAATGAAAAGTATAGGGTCAAAGTTGAAAATAAAAAGCGGTAGGTGAAATTATAAAAGATAAAAAGTACAGTGGTTAAAAGTAAAAAAATAAACTAAAGAAAAACAAAAAATATATTCACAAAGCATATGATCAGTGCATAAATAACTTGCTAATTAATTAAGCTATAGGTACAATTATGAGATGCACAATACACCCATAAAGCTTGATGTACAAACATTAATGCAACAAAATGTTGCAGATTAATATTATATAAGTATTTGTGGATTTAGCAAAAGGGATGATGTATCAACTTGTTTGTACTGTTGATTTATGTTTGATGTGAATTTTGGAATCAATTTGGCAGATTATGTGGATTAACCGTTTCATTTCGTTTGATTAAGTTGGAAATTTATGTGTGATTTGACTGCATTCGGATTTTAGTTCTGTTTATGCTTTTGGATTGGTGGGTTGACGGTGGAGGTGGAGGTGGAGGTGGAGGTGGAGGTGGTGTTAACGGTGGGTTGAAGGAGGTGGTGGTGGGTTAGAAAGTGAGAGATGAGGCAGAAGATGATGATGGTGGGCCCATATCTTTTTTTTAGTTATTCTGGGATGATTTAGTCATTTCACAAAGACTTAACCGGAAAATTTAACAAAGGTTAGTGTTAAGGACCACCCGAATTTAAAAATTGCAACCACTGGGACCAAGTGTGTAATTAGTGAACCCTTTGGACCAAGTGCAATTTTCGCAAACCATAGGCAGCAACTAGGCATTTCACTCTTTAGATAATTAATAGCTTAATATATAATTAGGGGTTGTTCGTGGATTTGTACATATTATTATTATTGATATTATTTTGCAGGTTTCATCCATCATGCAAGCGCATGAAAGATAAAGATGCAAAGCGACTAACGATGTTTCTCTGCTCTAAGAAATGCTCCGATGATGATGCAAAATGACCTTGAAAATGCTAAATAACTTTGGAGTTTTTTAAATGTGCATCTTTATGGTGGTTATGTATTAGTTTCTACTTCAGTTAGTTAGTGTGTTGTCATAAGATTCAACAAACATACAAATTAATTTATCTTACTCTTCTAAGCAAACAACATAAGCTGTGCAATTAAAAAAAAAACCCATAAATATACTATTTATTAATAATAATTTAAGAAAGCTGATTTTTACATAATACTGAAATGGAAGTCTATGTGAATAGCTATTTAAAAAAAGAAAGGATTAGTTAATATCAATGAGAATTACCTGTTAGTGCACTATGTCTGTGGACTTCGTCTTGTATCATGTCATGTAATATGATTGATAGATTAGGGCTCGTAGTACGAGAAAACAGGATTTATAAGGTTTTAAGTAATTTCGCACGAAATTAACCAATGGTAATTCCGTACGAAATTAGCCTAGCTAATTTCGCACGAAATTACATCTTGTTAATTTCGCACGGAATTAGCTGTCATATATATACCTTGGTCTTGATTTCATTTGTAACTTTCTGATTCGGTAACGAAGTGCTGCCGAACTGTCTCCAGGTGCTGTAACACTATCATATTAATACAAGAGACAATTATAAGTGAATCAAACTGTTATTTTGTCTTTTTCATTGATTCCGCATTTGATTTGGATCCAAAACTCTTCTGAACGTCTCATTTGGGTCATACAACGATCCTATAAGTGGTAACATAGCTCAGGAGGAGGAGTTCTATCAAATTCAGCTTGATTTCATCAGATTTTCTTACTTCTACACCTTCTTTTTCAAATTGAATAAGTTTTAACGGTCAAAATGGATTGAATTTCACATATCATATGCGAAACACGGTTTTAATGAATCCTTGAAAGAATTGGACTAAAATCTGATCAAAAATTAACAAAATCAGTAATTTCGCTTGAAAATCAGATCGGACATAATGACATCAGCATAATTCCGTTTGAAATGGATTCTTAATTCCGCACGAAATTAGATTTCATTTGAAGTATTTCATACGAAATTAGCTATTTCGTTTCAATGAGGTTAATTTCGTTTGAACTGGTGTATAATTTAGTACGAAATTATGTTTCGTTTGACCGATTCACACGAAATTACTAATTTCGTTTGAAGCTTCTAATTTCGTTTGAAGTGTGTTCCAAGTTATTTCGCACCAGAAGTGATTTCGCTTGGGATAATTTCGTTTGAAGAGTGATTTTGCACCAACGTGATTTCGTTTGAAGGGTGTTAATTTCGTTTGAAAGAGGATATTTCGCATCAAGATCATTTCACGACAACCAAGTGATCACATCATGGCTGAAGAGTTCTACAATACGTTCTACAACACATTCACATCTGAATCGTCTGATACGTCAACTGTTACACCAAAAACTATAACAAAAGCAATCAATGAAAATATCAAACATGATAATTTCTATGGAACACATTCAAAACCACCAACTCTTGAAAGTATTGAAGACTATACGTGGTGGAAAGAAAGGTTCATTAACTAGGCAAAGGCTTATGCTCATGAAAGTTGGTTCTGTTTGGAGTTTGGGTATAAAAGGCTGGTTGATGATAAAGGAGAAAATCTTCCACTTAAAAGCTTATCCAAAGAAGATAAATCTGAATTTGCAGCCGAACAAAGAATGATTGCGTTAATTCAATCATCGATTAGACATGATATGTTTGCTTTATTACAACATAATGGAACCTCAAAATCAATTTGGGATGCTCTAAAGGTTAAAGCTGAGGGGGGTAAACAAATCAAAAAGAACAAAATTGCATTATTAAAGAAAGAATTTGATTTTTTTGATAGTTTGAGTGGTGAATCAGTTAGGCAAATGATAGAAAGATTTGGTCATCTGAAAATTGAGCTTGATCGTTTTGGAATTGTTAAAACAAGAGAGGAAATCATTGATAAGATCATAGAAGCGTTACCACGAGCTGATCAGTGGCAAACGTTTGTTTTTATTCTGAAAAATGATGCTTTGTATGATGAAATTTCTCTTGATGTCTTGATAGAAAAAATTGAAAGTCATGAACTGGAGTTGCAGAAGCAAAACAAAATGAGCAGTTCTTCACATCAACAGAATGTTGGTCTGTATTACAAAGGTAATTTACCTTCGGTGAAAGCTAATAGTTCACCAAAGACAACATTCAGTGGTGAAAAGATAAAAGAACCTCAGACATGTGACAACCCTCACTAAACCAGGTATCTGTACGATTTAATTAATAATTAATTGCTGCTTAATTACTGTGCTTACTTGAAATTACTAGTGAACTGCTACTTGACTGTTGATACTTGAACATATCTGCATCATACTTTGATTTCTGTCACTGCATTATTTACATGCTGAACTTTAGTGACAAACATGATGCACAAAAGCACAGTAGCACTATGAACGGATAACCTATTGAACATGCTGATAAAGCCAGCATCAGGCAGACACTTCCTCTAAGGCCTGTATGAGCCAGAAATATTTCACTACACCCATAGTGAGTGTAGGGATACAAGGGTTGTAGAACTGCGTCTCTAGGAATAAGTTACGATGACTGGATGTGCCTAAAACGTACACTAAGCACAAAACACAGCACTTTAATTAACATTTCAGCTTCTGGCTAACTAATGAAGTGCCAAAACATGAGGAAATATTCCCGACACTTTGAGAAATAAGTTGTGTCACTAAAGATATTATTAACGACACTTAAAAGCTTATTTAAGCACTTTAACGGATTACTATCCAACCGAACAACCGGACTATACCTGGAACATGAAAATTTTGACATTTACATTATTGGTCTTTTTTTTCTGAGCCAGTTAGGGTCCCTGAATACCCTAACACCCGCATTAAAGCACAACACACTAGTAACCGAGTTAAACTCTAAACTAACAAGGTTAACCTAACTAATACTTAACCTTTAGTTGAAATCGAACCAAGCACATCACATTCCATTTTTCCACCTCAAAAACATCTCTCTCTCTCTATACAAGGGTCGGCCGAACACCCCCTTGATCATACACCATATTTTCGATTTTGTTCTTCACATTCCAATCATCTACAAGCTTCAAGGATCACACGTAAGGAGTCTTGGAGCAAACGGAAGACGAATGACCTCTCTATCTTGCTTTTATCCACCTCTTTTTCGCATAGATTCTTCCCTAGCCTCGAGCTAGAGGTATAATGCTTAAAACTCGTACTCGAACTAATCTAAGGTGGTTAATAAGATATATGATGATTAAAACTCGGAATCTTGCATTTTGAAGCATTAAAGTCTAATAAAATTACAAGTATTGTTGGTTAAAAGCATATAAGTTGTGTAAAAGTTGTAGTAACTGAAATTTGTGGTTACCTAGACCCGATCTACGTTGTGGTAGCTCGGATCACCATTTAACCCGGTTTGGTTAAGATCATGGATCTTGACATAAGCTTGTTTTGAATGAGACAAGGGTTAAAAGGTGAAACTCTACCACACGAGAAACATGAACTTGTGTAAAATTATTTTTACTTGTAAGATAGTGTTTGAAACTAGCGGATCTATGTATGTATAAATGGTATTTTCAAAGAACCGCATATCAAAGAAATCATGTTTTCTAAAAGACGGATCTTACACTAACAAGTATGATTTTTATAAACCACAAGTGTGTAAACACTTGTGAAATGAAAGGTTCGACAAAATAACAAACCTTGTAAAAGATGACGAGAAGTTGTAAAGATGGATTTACTTTAAAAACAAGGTTTTTACGAGATCGATCTACTTTATATAAAGATCCACAAAATATAATGGGATTTACACTATAGTTTTCGGAAAAACTACAAGTTCATGCGATTATGCGATTTACATACTTGTCGACTAGTTGATGTGTCGGAAATTGTTTGATTGAATAAAGAAGTTGTTGAAATTGATTTTGTAAAAGAAAATGATACGCTTGAAAGCGTGGCCACCTCCAGTTACAGAGGAAACTCTGGCGAAATTTTTCTAAAAACCTAACACTTAGAAATATTTACACTACAAGTGTTAGAATTATTTTTGACATGTTTTCGAAATATAAATTTCGCCATGACTTTATTTACAAAATATCGGAGGTGGAATTTTCACAAAACTAAACCTGATAAATATATATTTAGTAAATATATTTTCACCACACTGTTTATGATTATTTTGTGAAAATACATAAATGTTATTTTTAGAGTAAAAATAATATTTACGAACGTTAACAGATCCAAAATAATACGAACGCCTCTACGATAATTATAAGTTACACTGGTAATACTTATTACCACTCGGATGATAAAACGTAACTTACGCATTATACGGAAATATTTACGAACGCGTATTTTATCAACGTGTTATTTTGGGGAATATTATGTGAAAAGAAAATATAATATTTTTGAGAAAAATATTTATATTTTGGAATTAGAAATAAAAATATATTAAGTGAGACTTAATGATATAATTCGAACGCACATGTATTAAATCCCCCATCCTTGGGAAGGAGATTAACTAACAAGTATATACGAAAAGTACACACGGAATAGTTGTCTAACTATTTCCCAAAAACTTAAACTATAAAGCTGAGGCACGGCCGTCCGTCTAATAGATTTAGCACATGTAGGTCGTTGTACAGCCGCCTGATTTGGAGTACTTGGTAGAGACGCACCGACTGTGAGTTCATGTACCCCTTTTCTCTTAACTCTTTTCAGTTTTCTAAACTGCGGGGGTGAAATACATGTTACTATGATTATGAGTACTTTTTACATGGTATGGTTAGCGTAAGGAGGGTTACTACTTAGATCATGTGAGTGGGTAGGCGGGAACTGGAGGTCGTTAATCCTCATTGTAGGACCGAGGGACGTAAGCGGTAGATCTATCTGGGTGTAGCGAGCCCAACCCCAGGTCCAGCATAACGGACCTCGGGGTGACTTTGTGCCCCGACGCAAAATCGCAAGGGTTGAGTCTTCCTACTTGCACTTCACACATATCAATGGACTTGCAAACCATTGGTGATCTCTTTTTCCTTATTTGCTACATACCAGGGTTTTGATAAATACAAAGGTTTATTTACTCACTTACACATGAACTCGCTCAACATTATTGTTGATTTTTCAACTTACATGTATTTCAGGGAATTAAAGATCTGGCACGGTATGGCACGTTTTCCCGCTGCACTAGTTTTCCAAGGTCATCTGGGGTTTAGGGAATGTGACTCTTTCCGGGACAAGTCACAGTCCTTAAACTGTGTTTATGTTATATTTAAGTTGTAAGGTTTGTTGAACAAGGTTATGGTTGTTAGGGCGTGTTCCCGTTAAAACAATGGTATTGTATTTGGTTTTTAAAACTTAATGGATGATTCTTGCATGTTTTTAAATTCATATAGCTTTGTTATGATTAAGCTATGGTATTAAGAAGTCACACCAAATTAACCACGCTTCCGCAAAGCCAGGGTGTGACAGCTTGGTATCAGAGCTCTGATCATAGCGAACTAGGATTCCTTCTCGAGTCTAGACTATGATCACTAGGGCTCTCACGAAAACATTTTTACTGCATACCACTTAAGTCCAGATCCAAAACGTTTTTATAAACAAATGTTGAGCACATTTTATTTATTATTTTTTTAGGCTCAGTCTGGGAGGCTGAGGCTCGGTCTGGGAGGCCGAGGCTCGATCTAATGGATCGAGGTAGTTGTCTAGTGGGACTAGGGAGTCAGTCTGGGAGGCTGGGAGAATTGGCTAGTGGGACTAGGGAGTCAGTCTGGGAGGCTGGGAGAATTGGCTAGTGGGACTAGGAAGAGCAGTCTGGGAGGCTGGGAGAATTGGCTAGTGGGACTAGGAAGAGCAGTCTGGGAGGCTGGGAGGCTTGGCTAGTGGGACTAGGAAGAGCAGTCTGGGAGGCTGGGAGGCTAGTGGGACTAGGAGAATTATGTGATTTCTTACTTGGTGACTTATGTGATTACCTGATTGTATGACTGATTATTTGTGCATATTTGTGATTATGTTACAGACTCATGGACTCGCCCGGTACAGGCGACTCGGACACCACTGGACCCATACCTGTAGTATCTGATGACCTCATATCCTCAGAGCATGAGGTGCACACTTCTGACTACACCAGCACGGACGATGACGATTTCCAGCCCTTCGCACTACCCGATGGTGCTGATGAGCCTGCAGATGGCCCTCCTGCTGAGTACCTACCTCTAGTAGTGATTCCGACTCCTATACCTTTAGCCGTTTATCCAGCATATGACTTACTTCTTGACGCCGAGGCTGACGGCCATATTGATCTGTTTGAGGATCAGCCTATCGAGGATGAGATCCCGGACGCAACCCTTCTTCCCGCTGGTGACCTTCTGATGATCGCTGGTGCTCCTGCCGAGGACTCACCCGCACATTCACCGGTCCCAGACTCCTTTGAGTCTGTGGCATCCGCACCTTCTCACGAGGTGAGCGCACAGCACTTTGCACACGATTCGGATCCTGACCAGGCATCCTCTGCCGCACCTATTCCTAGCTTTGCGTTTGACCATGATGACATAGAGGATTCTGATCCTATCTTTCCTCCGGGATTCGACCCGGATCATGATATTGAGTTTATCCCGATGGACCAGCCCATGGAGGATCCCGCTGATCCAGTTGATCCCATTGATCCCGAGTTCGAGTTCGAGATGGCTTTTGATGACCTTGAGCCTGCCTTGGCCCCTGAGCAGGCAGCCGCTCTAGACCCCATGCATGAGCATGACCCCGTACATGCTGGCATCCCTGTTGAGCCTATTATAGCTGACCCAACTGTTGGTGATCTCCCTGTGGATGTTCCTTTGTTAGAGGGCGATCATGTTATTGCCGCTGATCCTGTTGTTCCCCCACCTGTTGCTGATATACCTGTTGACCATCCTGCTGAGCACATTGCACCTGTTCACCCTTTTGTTGCTCCCCCACTTGATCCAGTTCCACTTGAGCCTGAGCATGCACTGTTTGCAGACCACATGGATCCACCGGATGAGCATGCACAGCACGGTTGGATACCTGCTGATGAGGATGTTCCACCTTTGCCCCCTCAGATCCCTGTTACATGACATGTTGATTTTTCTTTTCAGGTTCCTCAGTTTGTACCTCCAGCGAGGCCTGGAGAGGGTTCTTCAGCCCATCCATTTGGGCACGTACCGATGTCTATCCCCTTCATGCCCCAGATGTCATCTGTTCCACCCTCTGCTTCACCATTTCATGTGGCACCGTTTGACCCCACCAGTGAGCCTTTGCTCTGGTCCTCACCGCCCGTCATGCCACCGACTGATCCATACCATCCGTTCCATGTGGGACACACTATTGAGGACATTTTGATGTCTTTTGTTTTTCAGCACGAGTCACACACGCAGCGTCTCCAGGAGCTTGAGAGAGCTCAGGTGCCACCATGCCAGTGCCATGGTCAGACACACTCTCCTCTGCAGCCATTTCGATCATTACCCCCAGATTATGCTGCCCGCCTCTTTACACTGGAGCAGCAGGTTGCTTCTATCATTCGTACTCAGCGAGCTATGGAGGAGGACTGGCTCCAGTTACGTCGCTTGATTTACACTCACTTTCCCCCTCCTCCACCGCCATCTGTATAGAGCTCATCAGTACTGTTAGGGTAGACGTTGGTGAGAGGACCGCGATTGCTTTTGACTGCACAGCCTTTTTGGAGACTACATGATTCTGACTTTTGTTGACATATATTTGATGTATTTGATGTATTGACACTGACTTGATATAGCTTTTGGACAGGGGTGATGTAGCCCCTAGTTGATTGATGATTGTATGACACAATGATGTACTGATACACTTACGTTGTGGTCTCGATATATATGGCAATCGCAGTATTCTCATCACATTTGATTCGCTTGATTGCTTACTTATATTTTTATGACATGGGATGTTGTGTGTATAATGTTTGTGACATGGGATGTTGTGTGATTAGTATTTGCGATATATTGATAACATGAGATGTTATGTGCTATTACTATTACTATATACGTACGCTTTACCATGACCTGACCGACGTAAACACATCTTTAGAAGATGCCGCCTAGACGTCAACAACAGCAAATGCCTACGACCCAGGCCGAACTACAGCAAGTCATTGCTGCTGCTATCGCTCAATATGCTGCCTCTCAAGGAGGAATGAGTGGAAGCAACTCTGGCAACACCGGCAACAACAACAATCCACCTCATGGTAACCCTAAGTCATTAAAGACATACCATGACTTGAATGGATTCCCTTAGCAAGAGTGCTAATGCCAATCATATGTTATAATGTATGTGCAGGGTGCACCTACAAACAGTTCTTGGACTGCAAGCCCGTAAACTTTGATGGCACAGGAGGTGCTGTCGCCTTTGTCCGCTGGGCTGAGAAAACAGAATCCGTTCTTCGCATGATCAAATGCGCATTGGATCAGCAAGTCACTTATATCTCTGGGCTATTTTTGGATGGAGCCCTATCCTGGTGGAACTTGCAAGTACAGACACTTGGCGAAGCTGCTGCCTACGCGCTGACCTGGACCGAACTGAAGGAACTCATGCGCAAAAAGTACTGTTCTCGCGCTGAAATCCAGAGATTGGAGACCGAGTTCTGGCATCTGAAAATGGAAGGCCCAAAGATAGCAGAGTATGTTCAGAGATTCCACGATTTATCGCATGTGGTACCTTACATGGTCACTCCTGAGTTCAAGAGAATTGAATGCTTCATTTGGGGATTAGCTCCTCAAATCATAAGCATGGTGACCTCCTCCAAACCTGCGACTAACACTGAAGCCATTGATTTGAGCGTGGCTCTCACAGAGGAGGCAATTCGTTTGAACAAGTTTGATGAAGTTGAGCCCAAGAAGAAAGAGACTCATGTGGAGTCATCTGGAGGGAACAAGCGGAAGTTTTCAAACTTCAAGCAGGGCACCGGGGTGGTGGTTAAGAAAGGAGAGCAGAACGCGCCAGCTCAGGATACAGCTGGTGGTAGGAGGAAAGGTAAGGGGTATATGGGTGCGCATCCTAAGTGTAACTCTTGCCAACGCCATCACCCTGGCCGATGCGGGCCAAAAGTTTGTGAATCATATGGGAAGACTGGTCATTCGAAGGATTCTTGTTGGGCTAGTGCTGGCCGGGGAGGCCAAGGAGGATTTGGGAATAGAAGTAATCGTGGTGGTATTGGGAATCGGCCACAAGGAAACAATGGAGGTGATGGGAATCGGGTCAATAATGCTAACCAAGCGGGCGCCATAAACCGTAACCAGAGAAACAATCAAGTTGGAAACGGTGGTGGAAATGGGTAGAGGCCCGGATGCTTTAACTGCGGTGATGTTGGGCACTACAAAAGGAATTGCCCGGAATTGAACCAAGCCCGCGGAAGGGTTTTCAACATAGAAGCAAGGGAAGCGTGCCAGGATCCCAATGTTGTCACTGGTACGTTCCCTGTAAACCAACGCTATGCATCCGTTTTATTTGATACTGGCGCCGATTATAGCTTCGTGTCGTTAGAATTTAAGAACATGCTTGGTTTAGCCGCTAGTAAGTTAGATATTCCGTACTCGATCGAATTGGCGAATGGGAAGTTAGTAGAAGCTAATGAGGTGATTCGAGGCTGCGTAATCGAATTGGGAGAGCGTGAGTTCGCTCTAGATCTACTACCAGTCCAATTGGGAAGCTTCGACGTGGTAGTAGGAATGGATTGGTTATCGAGTAACAAGGTCGAGATAGTTTGTCATGAGAAGGTCGTTCGTATCCCAACCGATGATGGTGAGACCATTGTTGTTCATGGAGAGAAGCGTGAGACGCCGTTGAGGATTATTAGCTGCCTGAAAGCAAGAAAGTGTTTGCAGAAAGGATGTGTTGCTTTCCTGGCACACATTGTGGATAAGAAAGCTGAAGAACCGAAGATCGAAGACATCCCTGTCGTGAGGGAGTACCCAGAAGTCTTCCCAGAAGATTTGCCTGGCTTGCCGCCTCAAAGGCAAGTGGAGTTCCGCATTGACTTAGTTCCAGGCGCCGCGCCTGTGGCTAAGGCACCTTACAGACTTGCTCCATCTGAAATGCAGGAACTGTCAACACAACTTCAAGAGTTGCTAGACAAGGGATTTATCCGACCAAGCTTCTCGCCTTGGGGAGCTCCAGTTTTGTTTGTCAAGAAGAAGGACGGTAGTTTCCGCATGTGCATTGACTACAGAGAGTTGAACAAGCTGACGATCAAGAATAGGTATCCTCTGCCAAGGATTGATGATCTGTTCGACCAACTTCAAGGTTCAAGCTTCTATTCGAAGATCGATCTCCGATCCGGATACCATCAGTTAAGGATACGAGAGGAGAGTATCCCAAAGACAGCCTTCAGAACTCGATATGGACACTACGAGTTTCTCGTTATGCCGTTTGGTTTGACAAACGCACCTGCAGTGTTCATGGATTTGATGAATCGAGTTTGTAAGCCGTATTTGGATAAGTTCGTGATTGTATTCATCGAAGATATTTTGATTTATTCAAAGACGAAGGCTGAGCACGAGCAGCATTTAAGAGCCATTCTTGAGCTGCTAAAGAAAGAACAGTTGTACGCCAAATTCTCTAAGTGCGAGTTTTGGCTAAGAGAAGTGCAATTCCTTGGGCACGTGGTAAACGGAGATGGAATCCACGTGGATCCAACCAAGATCGAGGTGATCAAGGATTGGGAAACGCCAAAGGCGCCAACCGAGATTCGGCAATTCTTGGGTTTGGCTGGCTATTACCGAAGGTTCATCGAGAACTTTTCAAAGATCGCTCAACCATTGACGTTCCTCACTCAGAAGGACAAGAAGTTTGATTGGGGAATCAAACAGGAAAGAAGCATTTCAGATATTGAAAGATAAGCTTTGCAACGCGCCAATCTTAGCCCTACCAGAGGGTACAGATGATTTTGTGGTATACTGCGACGCATCGCGTCAAGGATTAGGCTGTGTGTTGATGCAACGCCAAAAGGTTATTGCCTACGCGTCACGCCAGCTGAAGGTACATGAAAAGAACTATACCACACATGATTTGGAACTAGGCGAAGTGGTTTTTGCTTTAAAGATCTGGAGACACTACCTTTATGGTACGAAGTGCACAATCTTCAGAGATCACAAGAGCCTCCAGCACATATTCAACCAGAAGGAGTTGAATATGAGACAAAGACGATGGGTAGAGCTGTTGAATGACTACGACTGTGAGATAAAGTATCATCCAGGGAAGGCGAATGTGGTCGCTGATGCCCTAAGTCGAAAGAGAGGATCAAGCCTATAAGGGTTAGGGCTTTGGAAATGGTTGTTCGAACCGATTTTCCTCTGCGCATTCGTGCCGCACAGAAAGAAGCTCTCAAGGAGAGAAACCTTGAAGAAGAGTATCTCCGTGGGATGGAGAAGTTATTGGTACCAAACAAGGAAGGAACGTTGTGTTTTGAGAAGAGGATTTGGGTTCCTTTGTTTGGAGGTTTAAGAAAGGTTATTTTCGATGAAGCTCACAAGTCGCGGTACTCTATCCACCCTGGAGCGGATAAGATGTACCAGGATCTTAAAGATTATTATTGGTGGCCTAGGATGAAAGGCGACGTGGCTGTTTATGTGAGCAAATGTTTAACTTGCGCTAAGGTAAAAGCGGAATACCAGAAGCCTTCAGGACTTCTGCAACAACCGGAAATTCCCAAGTGGAAGTGGGAACAAATCTCCATGGATTTTATTACGAAATTGCCAAGAACGCCGAGAGGCCATGACACTATCTGGGTGATAGTGGATCGATTAACGAAACCAGCGCACTTCTTGCCTATCCGAGAAAAGGATAATACAAGAAAATTGGCTGAAATTTACATGAGAGAGATTGTTACACGCCATGGAGTACCTCTCTCGATTATCTTCGATAGAGATGGAAGGTTCGTATCAAGGATATGGCAATCCTTCCAAGAAGCTTTTGGCTCGAAGTTGAATATGAGCACCGAGTTTCACCCACAGACCGACGGTCAAAGCGAGCGGACGATTCAAACGTTGGAGGACATGCTGAGAGCGTGTGTTATGGATTTAGGCGGTAGCTGGGATAAGCATTTGCCTCTGCTTGAGTTTTCATACAACAACAGCTACCACACCAGTATTGGTGCCGTGCCATTCGAAGCTTTATATGGGCGTAAGTGCAGATCACCGCTCTGTTGGTCTGACGCCGGTGATAGACAGTTGGTTGGTCCTGAAGTAGTCCAGGAAACCACTGATAAGATTGCACAGATACGAGATCGCATCAGTGCGGCTCGTGACCGGCAGAAAGCCTACGCGGATCGAAGCAGGAAACCTCTAGAGTTCGAGGTTGGTGATATGGTTTTGTTGAAGGTATCACCCTGGAAGGGTGTGGCACGCTTTGGGAAGCGTGGAAAGTTGAATCCGCGATATATTGGTCCGTTCAGGATTTTGGAAAGAATTGAGACCGTAGCGTACAAGCTGGACTTACCTGCTGAACTCCATTTAGTTCACGATACATTTCATGTATCCAATCTGAAGAGAAGTCCAACGCAAGATACCGTTGCCATTCCTACCGACGAAATTCATGTTGACGACACGCTCCACTTCGTTGAAGAACCCGTTGAGGTCACGGATTGGAAAGTGAACAAGACCCGCCGGAGCAGTGTCAAGCTCGTCAAAGTTCGTTGGAATGCCCGCCATGGTCCTGAATACACCTGGGAGCATGAGGACCGAATGAAAGAGAAATACCCCCCATCTATTTCCCAAGAACCCTGCTTCTACAAGCAGAACTTAAATTTCGGGACAAAATTTTTCTAACGGGGGGAGAATGTGACAACCCTCACTAAACCAGGTATCCGTACGATTTAATTAATAATTAATTGCTGCTTAATTACTGTGCTTACTTGAAATTACTAGTGAACTGCTACTTGACTGTTGATACTTGAACATATCTGCATCATACTTTGATTTCTGTCACTACATTATTTACATGCTGAACTTTAGTGACAAACATGATGCACAAAAGCACAGTAGCACTATGAACGGATAACCTATTGAACATGCTGATAAAGCCAGCATCAGGCAGACACTGCCTCTAAGGCCTGTATGAGCCAGAAATATTTCACTACACCCATAGTGAGTGTAGGGATAAAAGGGTTGTAGAACTGCGTCTCTAGGAATAAGTTACGATGACTGGATGTGCCTAAAACGTACACTAAGCACAAAACACAACACTTTAATTAACATTTTAGCTTCTGGCTAACTAATGAAGTGCCAAAACATGAGGAAATATTCCCGACACTTTGAGAAAAAAGTTGTGTCACTAAAAATATTATTAACGACACTTAAAAGCTTATTTAAGCACTTTAACGGATTACTATCCAACCGAACAACCGGACTATACCCGGAACATGAAAATTTTGACATTTACATTATTGGTCTTTTTTTTTCTGAGCCAGTTAGGGTCCCTGAATACCCTAACACCCGCATTAAAGCACAACACACTAGTAACCGAGTTAAACTCTAAACTAACAAGGTTAACCTAACTAATACTTAACCTTTAGTTGAAATCGAACCAAGACCCCCCCCCCCCCCCCATTGAAACCGTCCCCATGTAAGGGGGACATACTTGGTACTTTGGTGATTAAAATAATCACCCTTGTTTGATATCTAACCTACACTTGAACCATTGGTTAATGAACAAGGATTTATCTATAAGTAGTAGACTTGGCACAAGAGTTCATCACATTCCATTTTTCCACCTCAAAAACATCTCTCTCTCTATACAAGGGTCGGCCGAACACCCCCTTGATCATACACCATATTTTCGATTTTGTTCTTCACATTCCAATCATCTACAAGCTTCAAGGATCACACATAAGGAGTCTTGGTGCAAACGGAAGACGAAGGACCTCTCTATCTTGCTTCTATCCACCTCTTTTTCGCATAGATTCTTCCCTAGCCTCGAGCTAGAGGTATAATGCTTAAAACTCGTACTCGAACTAATCTAAGGTGGTTAATAAGATATATGATGATTAAAACTCGGAATCATGCATTTTGAAGCATTAAAGTCTACTAAAATTACAAGTATTGTTGGTTAAAAGCATATAAGTTGTGTAAAAGTTGTAGTAACTGAAATTTGTGGTTACCTAGACCCGATCTACGTTGTGGTAGCTCGGATCACCATTTAACCCGGTTTGGTTAAGATCATGGATCTTGACATAAGCTTGTTTTGACTGAGACAAGGGTTAAAAGGTGAAACTCTACCACACGAGAAACATGAACTTGTGTAAAAGTATTTTTACTTGTAAGATAGTGTTTGAAACTAGCGGATCTACGTATGTATAAATGGTATTTTCAAAGAACCACATATCAAAGAAATCATGTTTTCTAAAAGACGGATCTTACACTAACAAGTATGATTTTTATAAACCACAAGTGTGTAAACACTTGTGAAATGAAAGGTTCGACAAAATAACAAACCTTGTAAAAGATGACGAGAAGTTGTAAAGATGGATTTACTTTAAAAACAAGGTTTTTACGAGATCGATCTACTTTATATAAAGATCCACAAAATATAATGGGATTTACACTATAGTTTTCGGAAAAACTACAAGTTCATGCGATTATGCGATTTACATACTTGTCGACTAGTTGATGTGTCGGAAATTGTTTGATTGAATAAAGAAGTTGTTGAAATTGATTTTGTAAAAGAAAATGATACGCTTGAAAGCGTGGCCACCTCCAGTTACAGAGGAAACTCTGGCGAAATTTTTCTAAAAACCTAACACTTAGAAATATTTACACTACAAGTGTTAGAATTATTTTTGACATGTTTTCGAAATATAAATTTTGCCATGACTTTATTTACAAAATATCGGAGGTGGGATTTTCACAAAACTAAACGTGATAAATATATATTTAGTAAATATATTTTCACCACACTGTTTATGATTATTTTGTGAAAATACATAAATATTATTTTTAGAGTAAAAATAATATTTACGAACGTTAACAGATCCAAAATATTACGAACGCCTCTACGATAATTATAAGTTACACTGGTAAAACTTATTACCACTCGGATGATAAAACGTAACTTACGCATTATACGGAAATATTTACGAACGCGTATTTTATCAACGTATTATTTTGGGGAATATTATGTGAAAAGAAAATATAATATTTTTGAGAAAAATATTTATATTTTGGAATTAGAAATAAAAATATATTAAGTGAGACTTAATGATATAATTCGAACGCACATGTATTAAATCCCCCATCCTTGGGAAGGAGATTAACTAACAAGTATATACGAAAAGTAAACACGGAATAGTTGTCTAACTATTTCCCAAAAACTTAAACTATAAAGCTGAGGCACGGCCGTCCGTCTAATAGATTTAGCACATGTAGGTCGTTGTACAGCCGCCTGATTTGGAGTACTTGCTAGAGACGCACCGACTGTGAGTTTATGTCCCCCTTTTCTCTTAACTCTTTTCAGTTTTCTAAACTGCGAGGGTGAAATACATGTTACTATGATTATGAGTACTTTTTACATGGTATGGTTAGCGTAAGGAGGGTTACTACTTAGATCATGTGAGTGGGTAGGCGGGAACTGGAGGCCATTAATCCTCATTGTAGGACCGAGGGACGTAAGCGGTAGATCTATCTGGGTGTAGCGAGCCCAACCCCAGGTCCAGCATAACGGACCTCGGGGTGACTTTGTGCCCCGACGCAAAATCGCAAGGGTTGAGTCTTCCTACTTGCACTTCACACATATCAATGGACTTGCAAACCATTGGTGATCTCTTTTTCCTTATTTGCTACATACCAGGGTTTTGATAAATACAAAGGTTTATTTACTCACTTACACATGAACTCGCTCAACATTATTGTTGATTTTTCAACTTACATGTATTTCAGGGAATTAAAGATCTGGCACGGTATGGCACGTTTTCCCGCTGCACTAGTTTTCCAAGGTCATCCGGGGTTTAGGGAATGTGACTCTTTCCTGGACAAGTCACAGTCCTTAAACTGTGTTTATGTTATGTTTAAGTTGTAAGGTTTGTTGAACAAGGTTATGGTTGTTAGGGCGTGTTCCCGTTAAAACAATGGTACTGTATTTGGTTTTTAAAACTTAATGGATGATTCTTGCATGTTTTTAAATTCATATAGCTTTGTTATGATTAAGCTATGGTATTAAGAAGTCACACCAAATTAACCACGCTTCCGCAAAGCCAGGGTGTGACAAGACAAGTTCATCAAACTACAATCAGGGTTATCATTCATTCTCTTCAAAAGCTAATTCTGAAGAAGTAGAGGAGATACTGTGCAACATTGCTCTCAAGTTGAAAAATTCTCTGGCTATGAGCATCAATGCAGCTAAACAGCAAATGAGTGTTCTTGCATCAGTTTCTGGAATCGTATGAAGGTCTAGTTGCAGGCAAAATTGGAAATTCCGAATTGACCAAAGAAGACTACGACCAGATTGATCCAGAAGAAATGGAGCTCATAGACATTCGCTGGTGTTTGGCAAGTTGCATTCGCAGAGCTCAGAGATACATGGAGATTACCGGGAAGCAATCATTAGGTGGTCCGTCAACAAAGCTTGGATTCGACAAATTCAAAGTGACTTGCTTCAGATGTAAGCAAAAAGGTCATTTTAAAAGAGAATGTAGAAATTCTAAAGTTGCTGAAACGGAGAAACCTTTCAATGATGATTATTACCGAAAGGCAATCTACCACCGTAGCAAAGAAGAGCCGAAGATGATTAAAAATAATCCCAAAGAGAAGTCCAGAGCATGTGTAGTAATTCATGATGATGAAGGTTTTGATTGGAGTCAGATTCTTCCAGAAGAAGATCGGGTTGTTACAGCTCATGGCAGAAATTCATCAAAAAACAATCATTATGTTTTTGTTGCTGAAATCAAAGAAAAAACCCGAGAAGAGATTCTGAGTGAGAAAACTTACAGAGAAAGAAGCAATGCTGGAAACAGAATTGATGAGATGCAAGAAGAATATGAAGATGCTTTCAGTTACAAAAGATGGGATAAAAGGAGAGAATGTTATGTCAACAGGGATGGTGAACCGGTTGTTCCCAAAAAGGACATAGTTTATAATGATGTTCTGTTAGTAGTTCCTCGAGCCAGTGAATATTATTCAAATGTTCAAAAAGATAAAGCTTATCCGAAAAGGCTTGAGAAAATCATAAGAGATGTTATGATATCAGGCTTGTTGAAGAGAGATGAAGAAAGAATGAAGAAAAATGTTGATGGTATAGTAGAAGAGTTAAAGAAAGAAGTTGAAGAAGCTGTTATTGAAGAACAGCAAGTTGAAGAAACTGAGAAGAAGCTGGAAAGTTCGGTTGAAGTTGAAGTGAAGGTTGCTGATGATGGTGATGAGAAAAAGGAAGATGCTGATCAATCAGAAGTTGTTGTAAACACCGAGGTGCCAATCACCACTGAGGTAAATTCTGATTCTGAAGTTTTAATTGAAACTGTTGAACAGTGCAAGAAATGCATGGAAACGTGCAGTGCTTGTACTGAAAAAGACGAAAAGCTCAGAACAAGAGATCTTGAATTCAATAAAATCGAAGAAGTTTTCAAAAATAAATGCAAAGAAATGTTAGAAAACGAAAAAATTTTAAAATATAATAATGAAACGATTTCAGAAAAATGTAAAAAGTTAGAAAAAGAAAATGAAAACTTGAAAGAAAATGTTTTGAAAATGACAGAAGAATGTTCACAAAAAGAAAATATTTGTCAAGAAATGAAAAAAGAGTATGATTCAATAAAATTGGCTTATCATATTACAAAAGAATCATATGAAAAGGTGAAAAGTGAAATGAAATTTGTTCAAGCACGACTGAATTATTGTTCTGAAACAACTAATACGCTTAAGCGACAATATGAAATAAAACAACAAGTTGTAAATTCCTATATTGAGGATGTTGCTAAGCTAAAGCATCAAATTGCTGATTTAGAACAGGATAATAACAAGTTAAAAAGTTATCATGCGTCGTCATATGTGCTTGAAAGAATTTTCAACATAAAACCGGATGGGAAAGATTCTGAGCAAAACAAGAAAGGTATTGGCTCAGAGTTTCATCAAGTTCCACCACCGGAAAAGTTTGTATTTTATGATGATGAAAAGGTCGAAAAAGCTTTCAACATGGTAGATCAATTGCCAGATAACATTGACGTAACCTATTCCAAATCTGATGATACCAGTGATTCAGAGGTGGTAGATAAGGTCATTGAAAGTGTGTTGAAAGAAGAGTCGGTTGAAAAAGGTAAATATGAATCACAGGATGGAAAATGAAGGTAGTTTTCATGAAGAATATCTGAAAAACTCAAAATCTGAGAAAAATTTGAATGATGATTCAAAAGGACTGGTTTATACCATGATTGGATCAGACAAATTATTCTTAGATATTGTATTCCCGATTCAGAATGTGATTTTAGAAAAGATTGAAAAAGTTTTCAAGATGGTTGAGATTGAAAAGTCTGAGATTCCAAAGTTTGTTGGAAAAGGTCACAAAACTTTTTATAACAAACCTGGTTACAAGAAGAAAAACAAAAAGGCTGGGTTGGGTTATAAAAAGAAACAGAATTGGAAGAAAAATGAAACGCCAAATTATCAGACAAAAATGAATTATGTTCATGGAACAAGTTCTGAAGAAGAGAAAGAACTCCAATTTAGACGACACTCTAGTGAAGAGTTCTACGCTCAAAAGAAAAAGCAACAACCACAGGTTAAAGATGTATCCAAAAGAACATGTTTTAAATGTGATCAAACAGGACACCTTGCACGCAAGTGTCCAAATCTGAAATCTGTGGATGTTGAGTCGAAAAAGAAGTCTGAAAATGTTGAGAAACAGAAATCTGAGGATGTGAAACAAAGGTCAACCAGATTTGATTTAAAACAAACTTGGAGGTACAACACAAAAATGTTTGCTTCAAATCAAACTTGGAAATCAAACCCGAATAGGTTCGATTCAAGAAAGACCTGGAAGTCTCACACACCCAGATTAAGAACAACACAAAGTTGGAGAACAAATGTTGATGCAACAAAACCACAACACATGTTGTTCAAAATCAAAATGTTCAAAAAGACTCACATTTTTACAAAAGAGGTACTCCAAAAGGACAGACATGGAGTGTTAAGAAACAAATGACTTTGGTAAACAACAAAAAAATTGAAGTCAAAATTGATAAGGTCTTTGTGAAAGATGACAAAGACTTTCCGACATTGAATGAAGTTTATTGTGTTGAAATGCCTAAGGTCAAATAGACCTGGGCAAAATTGTTCAAGTAATTAAGTAAGTTGAATGTGCAGGTGTTCAAGAAAACCGAAGACTGTGAAAATGGAAAACGGAGCAGCCTGGCACAACAGGAAGAGGAGGCTGCTGAACCCTGGTTTGGTTAAACAGGGAGTTTATTTGATTTCTGTACATAAATAAACAATATTTAAAAAACCCTAAAAATTGAAATTTTAAAAACCAAAAATATGTTTTTATTTTGTCAAAAAAAATTGAAAAATCAAAAATATGTTTTTTTAAATTTGTCAAAAAATTCAAAAATATGTTACTTGAATATGTCGAAACCCTCACGGCGGAACAAACATGATTAATTTCACAAGATTGAAAAACGGTTTTCAAACTGTAAATAAAAAAAACAATGTGTTGTAAATCATGGAGGTACGTTATAATTTCCGCGTCACATGTTATATTTTTTTAAATTCAGTGCACGAAATGCAGAAAATGGATGGCGAGACAAAGCTATCAGTGTCAGGTTGTCAAATTTTCTTTAAATGGTTTTGCATTTTAGGGGGAGTAAGGATATTTCAGAAAATATAAAAACATTAGAAAATTTTAAAAAGCCAAAAACATGATAAAATTCGAAAAAGAGTTTTTGTGAAAAAAGAGGAAATGATAGTACATCAGTAGACAATCACAGTACGCTAAAGAAATGGAATGTTTTAATGTGATAAACGGTCTCACTGATGATGTGCCAGTAGATTTTTACACGCTTAGTAGATTGTTTTCGAGATATAAACCTAAATATTAAATACTTTACTTATCTCGTAGGGAACATCTCTTGGATATATAGGTAACCCCTGAAATCTTGTTTGAAGGGCTTTCTATTTCTGACATACTAGGTCTTTGTGCGTAATGATATCTGGGGTATTATACCAGGACTTCTGATTTTGCGGAAGCAATAGCCTAGTCCTCGTATAATGCTTTGCATATGCTTAAATCTTTAAGCCAACCCTCAGTACAAAAAATGATGAAACATTGAAAAATGCTAATCATGTGTTGTTAAAGAAAAGATCCCCAAACGGGACATACCTAAAGTCGAACCGTCATCTCTCTGTGCGAATGGAAGTTCCAACCTGAGCTCTCACGGTTTCGCATTTACCCAGATACAGATATCATTAGTGTACATTCAACTGTAAGACTGAATATAGGAGTCTGGATACGGGAGTATATTCTGAGGTGGGACACGCGAATAAGTCTAAGTTCTTAAAACACTAATCTCGTATCTCGAATCAATTGAAGTTTATGTGAAAATTTAAGTGGACAAATATACTGACAATCTAAGTGAATCTTTTAGAACTTAAAGTGTTTAAAGCTCAACGGTGCTAGTGATTTGTCATGAACTGATATGATCCTCTGACACGAACTCAAACAAAAATATTGTCTGTAAATATGTTTGTAAATATTTCTTTACTGCTTTATATTTCAGAAAATACAAAAAGATTTTGATTTCACATTAGTTTCGACAACCGATGTCTGGGATGCTGAGTTTCAAAATCTAAGTATGCTGATTGTGTTTCTGAAAATAAAACAAGTTCATTAATTTGAAACTTGAAGTTTTTTAAAAATATCAAAAATAAAAAACAGTTTGTGATATCTCCAAGGTCATTAAATTGGACTTGGATGATTAACTGTGAGGGAATTGGATTCTTACATTGTTAAAATTGTTAAAAGAGTCAGTTTTCGATGTTGGATTCTTAAATACTACCATATCAATAAAGATCATTGATACGGAGAGTGTTTTACAAGAGTTGGAAAGAGCCAGGATTATGATTCCTGAACATCTGGATATTCATAATGTTGTTACTTATAAATGTTTGAGAAATTGCAGATACCAGATTACGATCCCGACAGCTGAGTCTAAGGGGAGTCTGAAGACGAGCTCAATGCAAGGGGGAGCTTGTAATCCGGAAAGCAAGGTGTCGATCCCTAAAGCACGGAAGCTTAACGAAAGGGGGAGCCTGAAGCTAAAAAGAAGAAGATAAAGATAGGATGCTTACAGTGTTAGACATTTTGGTAAGAGTATGAAGACTGATCAAGACTGAAGATGTGTCATGATAAAGATTAGACACTGAAGACTTCGTCAACATCCAAGGGGGAGTCTGTTAGTGCACTATGTCTATTGACTTCATCTTGTATCATGTCATGTAATAGGATTGATAGATCAGGGCTTGTAGTACGAGAAAACAGGATTTATAAGGTTTTAAGTAATTTCGCACGAAATTAACCAAGGGTAATTTCGCATGAAATCACATCTTGTTAATTTCGCACGGAATTAGCTGTCCTATATATACCTTGGTCTTGATTTCATTGTAACTTTCTGATTCGGTAACGAAGTGTTGCCGGACTGTCTCCAGGTGCTGTAACACTATCAGATTAATACAAGAGACAATTATAAGTGAATCAAGCTGTTATTTTGTCCGTTTCATTGATTCCGCCTTTGATTCGGATCCAAAACTCTTCTGAACGTCTCATTCGGGTCATACAACAATCCTATATTACCAACATGCAATCACTAATATTAACACAAAATCTCTTTGACATATTAGTAGGGGGAAACGTGACTTTTGAACAAAATTGTAACCCAGATTAACCTTGACCATGTGAGTCAAGTAAACTAGTGTACGCAAAGGTAACTTAATAAATATTATGTGAGGGTCTTTTCATAGAAAACAAACATTATTCATTTATTTATTTGTTGCAAATTTATTATAGATACTTAAGTTTCTAAAAGAGTGTTTGTTGATATTTAAACTATGTGTTTTAAGGAGGGCTTTTTTGGTGTGCACTTAACAACTAACACACAACAAGAAATATAATTCTTTTCTATATAAAAGAACTTGAAATAGTTAAAACTTGTTGCTTCGGTTGATAAAGGAAGCCACACGAGACTCTTATAGTAAAGATATGAACATGAATCTTGTGATTAACATTGAATGTATAGAGTGTTTGAAATGGTTGAGTTTATGGTTGAGTATGGCATTGCAAGGATCCCACAAGCTTGCGGTATGGTGTCAGATCTACTTTGGGAGAACCACGTTCTAGAGATAGTTTTTTAGTAGAGCTCAACGGAGTGGTGATTTATTTAGCACCATCCATGTTAAAGGTAGTTAAGACACATTGAAGGTTATGGTGTTGTGACAAGAACAATCCTTAGGAACTCAAAAGCGATACGAAGTCCAATTACCCGCATCTTTTCCCCGAGTCGTCCTCTTGAATAATTTCATGATGAAATTTTCTAAAGTAGGGGAGACTGTAACGTTCTGTAGTTTATACTTTCTATTTTTAGAAAGCTTGTGTTCGTATTTCGTTTCAATCTTTGTAATCTCGAGACTTTGATCATAATGGAAATACATTTTTATCATACTTGTTTAATTCATACATACATGATACATGCTTATCACGAATACGCATTTTATATACGAAACCGAATCATACTTGACATTTATTTTATGTTCGGGATAATATTCATACACATTCATACTATACACATACTCATACATGCCTTAAAAACACTTAACATATTGTAGAAATTACATAATTGGACTAACAGCCAAACAATAAGAGATAAAATTAAAAAAAATATTTCTGATATATGTTACGGACCACAAGACAAAATGTCTTACGGTCCGCAAGAGGTTCTACTGGGCAGAAATTTTTACAGCTCATGAAATTAAGCCCAAAATCTCCTTTTCAACCACTTTTTTCACCTCTTTTCTTCACCAATCACCTTCTAACCTCCTTTAAACTCAAACCCTAATCCTTCCCTATAAAACCAAGCCTCCTCCTACACATTTTCACTTTCCACAACCACATTATACTAACAACCATCTCAAACCTCCAAGAAATTCTGCAACTTTGGGCAAAATACTTTCAAGTGTTTAAGTGAGTTTCAACTCACTTCCTTCTCAATTTCTTCTTGTTTCCTTCTTCCAAACCACTTGGATAACCTCTAGGGATGTTACCCAATGTTCACCAAGGTGTTATAAGCTGGTATATCACCAATGTTGAGGTCTAAAGTCAGATTAAAATTATGTTTTGTTAAAACTTTTAAAACTTGTCTTTGTTTCTTGTTTTTCTTGTGGGAATCTTGCACCATCCTTGTTCCCAACTAAACTCATGTTGTGCGGCTTGTGTTATGGTTGATTTCCAAAAGGTTAGAGGTTCAAAACCTCCATCGCTTGCTGCCCTAAAAGGTCCCAAGTGACCTACAAAGTGTTGCAACCAAACCAATGGAAGACTTATGTTTTGGTTAGGTGTGAACAATGGAAACCTTGGTTCTCCATCTATGATTCCACCACTTCGCTTGTTACTTAGTTAGTTAGTCATCCATCTAGGTCACCAAGTAACTTCCTAGTAATCAAAATGGATAAACTACACCAAGTTTCCAACTGTCCTCATGTTGGGGAAGTACTCGTCTAGTTAAATCCACATGGTTTTTTGGTGAATTATAGGTTTTATATTCTCTACTTATCCATATTCATGACCAACCGAAATCAAAAATTAAATTGATGATTTCATGCTTTGGTGAATCCATATAATGAGGTTAAATAGATGGAATTTATCCTACCTCCTTGCATGACCATTACATGGTACCCTAAGCTACATATGATGATTATACATACTATATAACTATAATATATAAAAAGCCGAATCTTAGCACCAACCAAAAATCTTAGCACCAACCAAACTCATGGTTGAATGTTATGCGTTATGGTGAACATTATATTAAATTAAGATTCCTCATACATGTACTTCCTATGGGCAAAATAGTGCCCATGAATAACACATAAACATGGTGTCCAATTTGAGTATTTAACAAGATAAATTTTATGCAATTTACATATATGAATTCCTAATCCAATCCATCGTACTTACACGCCTTGTTTATCCTTGTAGGATAACTTGGCGTTCCGAAGCTCTCAAACACATCTACTCACTTACGTGGACCTTCTATGCAAACCGTGAGTGTACTCCATCCCCTTTTTCGCTTTAATCACTTTCTAGGGTATAATATGTATGACATAATCAAACACACTCATACACACAATAAAACTTATACAATCACTCAATCGATCAAACATGCTATTTGATATGCTTAGGTTATTCATGCTAGATATTCAATCATACAACTACTTATCACTAACTTTGCTAGCCAATCTTAACATGTATAGCGCTATAGGAGTAGCACCGCCCATTTTTGTGTTCTATGTTAAGTATTCAATCGTAAATGGTCTTGTTCACTTGTTGACAAGATTAAACTCTTGGAATTTTTGGTTTGGCACTTAGGTTGTGCATGCTAGTATGTAATTTAACTTAGTATACGAATGTCATGTTGGATTGGAGAACCTCTTTATTATATGTTATGTAAAAACCAAACTTGTATGCTCGCCACCCTTTTGTGATGGATTTGAGAACGTCTTTATTATACTTTAATACATGTTGCAGGAAATGTATGATGATGCTCGAAGAAATCTACTTAGGGTGGCTTAAAAACGCAGCTAATTTATATGTTTTGTATTTCCTTTTCTTTGATTATGTTATGAACAAGATGTTGTCATTTCCATCCAAACGTTGTACTTTTGAATTAGAAATGAAATGAAATATTGTTATTTAAATTATTGTCACTTCTAGTATGTTATGAAGTATCGAGCAATCTCGTTTCGTCTCACTCCAATGTTTCCGCCATCGGTTGGGGGGTGTTACAATAATTATCTTTTATAGGTAGTTTTCTACGAGGCTGTGATATAGGTGGGATACCCATGGGGCAGTAATATAGGCCACATACAGGGCCTTAATATAGTATCAATCTATTTGTTGTTTTGACGATGGTTAATCAACTATGTAGAGTAAAATCTGTATGCTTAGTTGATAAGGATGTGTTCATGATTGTTAAAGAATATTATGGTTTTACACAATGATATGATTGTACGTGTGATATAGTTGTGTGATGCGCCTTGAATATTTTGTGTTTAATGCTTGTTAAGTTTATATTTTTAATTTATTTAAACTAGAACTCACTCAGCACAATTGGCGTTTGGAGGTTTGTTGACAAAGTGAAGACTAGTGTGCAGTAGAGACTCCCTGGCAATTGGCATCCAGTTTTTAATGTTTAGGTAGATGTTTTTTTTTTTCTTATTTGGGTATGTAAATACTAAAATTTTCCATTACGTTTGAATGAAAGGTTTTGATTTGAACTACATGCCAAAAGGTAAATCCAACAGTTGAGATCCTCGGCACATGGCGTTTCATGAATTGTGTTAACAACACTTTTTTTTTTTAAATTTCATTTACCCTTTAACTTGATTTTTCTCTAAAAGATCGCAATCATTAACTTGAAAGAAAAAAGTAAATACACATTTTTGTTTTGTTTTGTTTTTTTTTTTGTCAATATTCCAATATATTTTTCTTTATTGAAAACGGATTTGTGTTCAAAATGAAGTATTTTTATCAAAATCGGTATCGTAACGAACCGAATCAATACCGACCGAGTACTGTAACGAACCAAACCAATACCGAATGAACATGATTGTATATTACATTAGATAACTATTGTGTAATTAAACAATTGTAAATAATATTTTTCTTTTGTAATACATATATGTTTCCTATTGCAGCGAACATAGAAATTTCTACTACTTAAGAATTTGACCTTAAACTCTCAAAGTTTTTAAAATTCATTACCCTTTATTTAAAGATAATTAATATATTTAGACTTATTAATCAGATAAATAAGCATAACCCACCCCCAAACTTCAAGTTAGACTGCATAGGGGGATTCGTCGAGTCGGCCAAGGCTTATGTAAAGCTTAGGCATATGGATAGGTGGACAACGACATCGAAGGACAAACTCACTTTCATAAGAAAATAAGTTAGGGTTTTGGGCCCTAAAATTTGTGTTCCTCGTTTAAAAAAGAGAGTATAAATATGATATGTGGAAATTACTATGCGACTTGATTTTATGAATCATAATCTTGAATTCTTTGATATAGTTTACTTATAAATATTCTATGTTGTGGATGTACAAATCTTGGTACGAATTGCGATAGCTGCACTTTAGGTTTTTTATAATTGTATTTGTATTCTTTTAAACTGGAAAAAGCCTTCGTAGGCCCAATAAAGGTCCAATGATATAAATCTATAAATATCAAACACTACTTCATGCATAATTACAAAACCTGATTCTTCTTTTGATATTTCTTCAAACTATCTACGATTGAAAACCTCAATTGGTAACACTTTGTTGCCAATCTTAGAGGAAAACAACCAATGTCATCTCATGGTAAACATTTGATTCTTGTTTCGTTACTTCTATTTTCTCCCTTATTGTTTTGAGTTATTATTGTGAAGAGATCTCCCTTTTATTCTTATCGTGAGGTTTTTATTTTTTACGAATGTACCATGCTTAATTGTAATCTTTTTCATCATGCAGGGAATGAGAGAACACATATTTTATTTGTTTATAACATGTTGACCGTTCATAGCAGGAAAATGAAGAATCATACAAGGTAATGTAAAGCTTTAAAATTTCAACGTAACTGCCTTTTAGATATGTTGCTCCACATCGCCACATGTGTTGGTTGTTAGCTATGCTTAGTTAGAGTTTTTGTTTTCTCTAAACAAAATATCAAAACTTGTTTGTTTAATTAGATCTTTCAAGGGGAGGATGATGATTTATAGATTTGTTGCTTTTTTCTAAAAAAATACAAATTTGAATTCAACTTAAATGTAGTTGATTGTTTTCCAAATTAAATACTTAACCAATAATAGGTGACTTATGTTTTCGTTTAATTGAAGAAATTATCATCAGATATCAACCTGTAAGTGCCTATGCACATAAAGTATCGATTCACTCGAGGTTACACACGTGTAATGTGCTGAATCCAACACACAATTATATAGACAAATGTAATTGATCACAAACACGTAAATAAACCTTGATTTCTATTGATTGAAAGATACACACTCTTTTAATCACACTCATAAATCTCTCGAAAACTTCTCCAAAAACATAGATAAAATCTGAGCTATAAACCTATTAATTAAAAAAAATGATATTTGTTTAGTTTAGATTATCCAAGTTAGTGGATGATGATTTAAAACTTGATTTAACTATATGGATGGTCTTCAGAACATGTATATATTAAAGATTTGATGCTTATTTCTAAAAAAATATTTTAAATTCAACTTCAACTCAATTGGTGTTACGACAACGCATGATTAAATTATTCAACTCACTTTAGTAAAATATTACCATTTTGATTTTTGTTGACCATTAAATGTGAAATGATAGTGAATCATGTAGGAACAGTGTATTTCAAATTTCGTAGCCATTTATCGCTTCTTTTTTGTCTTGGTGATTTTATTTATTGCAGCTGTGCCCTGTTGTAGAAGCTGCAGTTCTTTCACTCTCATAAAGCTCAGGTTCCCGCTTGCTACTAATAACTTCTATTTTATTTTTGCTTTATCAAATATAGTCCTCTTTTGTATCTCTATTAGCTTTAATCTAGTCTTTTTGTTTTTTCTTTCTTTCTTTCTGTTTGTAAAAGAAGTTTTGCATTCACCATAAACACTGTAGTTATCTCTTACATTTTATTTGTGTTTTGTAAAAGCCAATGGCGAACAAGTGTTTGCTGATCAGCAGGACAACGAAGATGAAGTTGATGACAATGTTGCCGGTCTTGAGGACAGTGGGGTGTGTGATGTTTTTCTCTTAACTCATATTTATGATATTTACAATCATAGGTCGTGTGTGCTGCTCTAATGAAATTTGAAACTGAGATGCTAACATAATCTTTCATGTTTATCAGATACTCGACGACTTTTTTATGTTTCTAAAGATGAGAAACAGATGATGCATCTGTGGAACTCCTTTGGGAGAAAGCAACGGTAGTTTGATCTCCCTTTATATCCCAAAATAAAGTAAACAAAAATAGTGTTTAGTGCCATGCCATAAATCCATTCAACAATAGATTCATCACCCACCCCCAATTAAAACTTATCCACTCATTCACCCTTAACACATATGTATGCAAAAGCATAAAGTTCAAAAACTATGAACTATTGAAAAGAATAAAATGATATAGATTTTCTTTTCTCACAGCAATTAAGTGTTCTAGGGTTATTTTTCCAGTTAAATATAAAAATAAGCATGTTTTTACATACCATTTAATATTTGCAATAAAATCCTATTCATAGTATATTCATCACCTACCCCTATTAAAATCCATCCATTCATTCACCCTTTATTATAGACTTTCGGCTAAAACCAAGTTGCTACTTTTCTTTCTCAAATTCTCAAATTCAACAATTCCTAGGGATCTCTCACATTTTTTTCCTTTTGATCATTTTCTTCTTCTTTTTCCGTTTCAGCATCGGAAAGTTTTGCATTATTTCTCAAACTTAGAGTTAATTGCTTGGATGGTCCATGTGGTTTGCCACTTTTTCATGTTTAGTCCACACCTTTTCAAAATAGCATGTTTGCTCACTGTGGTTTAACAAATTGTTACTCGGATGGTCCCTACACTATTTGGTCGTTAAATTATTCAGTTAAGTGTGTGTAAAATGACAAAAATGCCCTTACCTTAATCAAACTATAATTAAACATTAAATAAAAAGAAATATATATTAAGTAGGCCCCACGCTATTTGTTTAAATATAATATTTAACCCATATGCTACACCCACCCCACCCTAACCCATCTTCTTCACCCATTTACCACCACCACCAAATGACTGCAACCATCCATTTACCACCCCAAACCATCATCATCACCACCACCATCCATCTACACCTCCAAACCATCACTGAATCCACGCCCACTGTGACCACTATATATTAGGGTATCACGAGATCCGCTTTCATTCGAGTAACGATGAGAGTCAACTATGCTTATAGCCAAATTCTTTCCTTCTATGTTGATATAATCAATACCAGACTAAAGTTGGGAGTGAAGACCAATCATCTTAAGTTGTGACCTGAATTTGAACTTATCGCCAATCTGTACACCACATATGTGACATAAAATCTTTTCAAGTTCCATCCATTTCAGCATATGTTTGGCTATTTTTGCAGCTTCCACAGGAACCCACCAATTGGCAATCTTTTCTCCCTTTGACTCCAATTTGTTATCTTGCAATAGTTGTGGATAGACCTCATCAAAAACACTCATTTCTTTTAATCTTTTCACGTTTTGCGTGTTCCTTTCGCGTTCCAGTAGTTGTACTCACATCTGATTTTTGGGCATCACCTTCCTTTGAGCCAAAAGATGGTTTGTTTCTTCCTAGTTCTTAGGGTTGGAACCTTTTATCCTCACCATCTGAAGTCAACTTCCTTACATTTGAATCAACATTATCTGAACTTTTCAAATGTTTTCATCATGATACAATACTGGTGACTTCAGATAATGTTGATTACTGGTGACTTCAGATAATGTTGATTCAAATGTTGACTCAAATGTAAGGAAGTTGAAAAGTTCAGATAATGTTGATTCAACTTCCTTACATTTGAAAAGTTCAGATAATGTTGATTCAAATGTAAGGAAGTTGATTCAAATGGTGAGGATAAAAGGTTTCAACCCAAAGAACTAGGCAGAAACAAACCATCTTTTGGCTCAACGGAAGGTGATGCCCAAAAATCAGACGTGAGTACGACTACTGGAACGCGAAAGGAACACGCAAAATGTGAAAAGATTAAAAGCAATGAGTGTTTTTGATGAGGTCTATACACAACTATTGCAAGATAACAGATTGGAGTCAAAGGGAGAAAAGATTACCAATTGGTGGGTTCCTGTGAAGGCTGCAAAAATAGCCAAACATATGCTGAAATGGATGGAACCTGAAAAGAGTTTAGGTCACATATGTGGTGTACAGATTGGCGATAAGTTCAAATTCGGGTCGCAACTTAAGATGATTGGTCTTCACTCCCAACTTTAGTCTGGTAACGATTATACCAACATAGAAGGAAAGAATTTGGCTATAAGCGTAGTTGACTCTCATCGCTCGTTACTCGAATGAAAGCGGATCTAGTGATATGCTAATATATAATGGTCATGGTGGGTGTGGATTCAGTGATGGTTTGGAGGTGGAGATGGATGGTGGTGGTGATGGTGATGGTTTGGGGTGGTAAATAGATGGTTGCAGTCATTTGGTGGTGGTGGTAAATGGGTGAAGAAGATGGGTTAGGGTGGGGTGGGTATAGCATTTGGGTTAAATATTATATTTAAATAAAAAGAGTGGGGCCTACTTAATATATATTTCTTTTTAATTAATGTTTAATTATAGTTCGATTAAGATAAGGGTATTTTTATCATTTTACACTTAACTGAATAATTTAACGGTCATCTAGTGTAGGGACCATCCGAGTAACAATTTGTTAAACCACAGGGAGCAAACATGCTATTTTGAAAAGGTGGGGACTAAACGTGAAAAAGCGGCAAACCACATAGACCATCCGGGCAATTAACTCTAAATTCGAGAAATACTACAAAACTTTCTGAAACTGAAACGGAAAAAGAAGAAGAAAATGACCAAAAGAAAAAAATGAGAGTGGTCGCTAAGAAAAATTAGTGAATTTGAGAATTTGAGAAAAGAAAAGTAGAAACTTGGTTTTAGCCGAAAGTCTGGAATAAAGGGTGAATGAATGGATGTAATTTAACAGGGGTGGATGATGAGTATACCATGAATAGGATTTTATTGCAAACATTAAATGGTACGTAAAAACATGTTTATTTTTATATGTATCTGGGAAAATAACCATAGAACACTTAATTGCTGCAAGAAAAGAAAATCTTATATCATTTTATTCTTTTCAATAAAGGAAAAGGGCTTGGGTCAGGGTTAGGGTTCAACCATCGGGTGGTCAAATTCTTCGTCTCAAACATTCCGGATGGATGCAGACCGTGGGACCTTGCTAATGCTTTTAGGGGTTATGGAGACATTGCGGGAGCGTTCATAGCGAAGAAGAAGGACAAGGAGGGAAGGAAATTTGGTTTTGTAAGCTTCAAAGGTGTTCTTGATGTTGCTAGTTTGGAGGCTAGTATGGCAAACATGAAGTTGGGTGGTAATAAGTTGTCTGTTAACGTTGCAAAGTTCGCTAAGGAGAATGGGGGGTCGGTCAACAAGAATGTGGGTGGTAGTAACAGGTAGGAGGGGTATAATAACCTGAAGGTTCCGGTGGCCGAACCTTTGCATAGGAAGCCGGTTGCTGGGGGGTCTAAAGGCAGATCGTTCGTGGATATTCTTTTGAATAAATCAAGTCCCTCAGCCGCCGAGATGGAGGATGTTATTGAGGTGGAGCCGTCGCTATCAGCCCTCTCCGACAAGGTGGGTAGAGCTTTAGTGGGCAGGGCGTTAAATGTCTCTGTGCTCAGATCATTAAAAGTTTCGCTCCGGGAAGCCGGCTTTCAGGATATTGTTATTCAATACTTGGGAGGTCTGACTGTCCTTCTTTCGTTTAAAGACGAGTTGGAAGCTAAGAGTTTCGCTGAAGACAGGGGTGTCCGGAGTCAGTGGTTTTCATCCATTGATCCTTTGGTGGGTTAATCGTTTCCTTTCGAACGGTTAGCCTGGATCAACGTTTACGGAGTTCCCCCCACCTTTTTTCAAGACAGGTGTTCAACGTGATCGCTCAAAAGTACGGGAGGGTGGTTCATGAGTCTCAGGTTGTTGAAGAGGATGGAGACTTAACCTTCGATTGTCTCGGAGTGCTGACGGACAATGGGAATTTAATCTCGCGGTTTCTGAAATTAAGTTGGCAGGACAAGTTTTACAGGGTTTGGGTTAAATAGGAACCCAGTGCTTGGGTCCCGGACTATTTAGGGAATATTAATGAGGTTGATGATGAATCGTCGTTTTTTGACGACGAGGTTAACGTGTCTCCGGCAGTTGGAGGGAGGCGGGATAGACGGTCGGTGAGGGAGAAGGTGAAAAGGTTGGTCCAGCTGATCCTCCTAGGAATCCGAGCTCGGCGGCGCACGTGAACCCAGGGGGTGTCCCCATGCATGGGGAGGAAGGAAATAATTATGCCCCTTCAGTTAACGAGGTTTTCGTAGCACAGGCTTTTAACCCACCCCCTTGTATTCCTTCTGGACCTTCTTTTGAAGATCATTGGGCTAACTTGGTGGGCCGTTTATCACCTAGGCCCAGGAAAAGACCTAGATGTGAGGAGTCTAATTGTCTTGGAGATTTGGTGGGCCTTTCTGAGGGGCATGGGGGTAGTGGGCCTCATGATATTCGGACTCCAACTGAGCCTGTTATTGTGGACAGGGAGTTTCCGTTGGTCAAGGAGATAATTAATCTAAATGAAAGACCTAGGTTTTCTAATTCCAATTCGACTGACCAGGGTGAAGGGGGAGCGATGAATGAGGCGTCTTTGGAGGACTCTATTCTGGTCGATGACACGCAAGAGAGATTGAAGATGAAGGAAATCAATGATATGGTGGAGTTTGGTAAACTAGTAGGTTTAAACTTGGAAGGCTTTGAGGAAAGAGTGGAAGATGTGATCAGGGAGGAGGAAGGTATTAATGAGGTTGGCCAATGAATCTTTTATCGTTAAATATCAGGGGTTTTGGGGTGGATAGAAAAGTCGCTTGGATTAAGGAGATCAAGGTTAGAGAAAAGGTGTCGTTTATGGCGTTCCAGGAAACTAATCGTTCGGATATCCCCGATTCGGATGTGGACCGTTTTTGGGGTAGTTCAGGCTGGGTTAGGGAAGTTGTGAATCCCGTGGGCAGATCCGGGGGTCTTCTTTGCCTCTGGGACCCAGGTATGTTCCGTCTTAATTCGGTGGTCAAAGATCCCAATTTTATTTTACTTGCTGGAAACGTTAAAGGTAGAGTGGAGGAGGTTTTTATTCTCAACGTTTATGCGCCGCAAAAAACGGTAGACAAGCGTGCCTTGTGGCTTCGTATCCTGTCTGCTAAATCGGTTAGGGTTGGGCTGTGGATTGTGGCAGGGGATTTTAATGTTGTTCGTGGGGCGGAAGAACGGAAAAACTCTAGGTTTAAAGCCCGGTGTGCTAGAGATTTTAACCAATTTATCCATGATGCCGATTTGTGTGATTTTGAGTTAAAAGGAAGTAAATTTACTTTCATGGTGGAAGGTGAGAATGGGAGCAAATTTAGTAAGATAGACCGGGTGATGGTGTGTAAAGATTTTTAAAATCTGTGGCCGGAGGCATTTGTTCGCGTTCTTCCGAGGGTGCATTCCGACCATAGCCCCCTTCTCTTGGTAGTCAAAGACTTAAACTTCGGTGCGAAACCCTTTCGTTTTTTCAGTTCTTGGTTGGATCGCCCAGATTTTGCTGGTGTTGTGGAAACGGCTTTGGTGGATTTTTGTGTGGAAGGTCCCCCGGACCTTATTCTTACTCTTAAATTGAGACATCTTCGCGAAAAAATTAAGGAGTGGAGAGATGATATTAGAACAAGGGAAGATGAGGAGGAGGAGTTAGCTAAATTGGAAGTTGAGAAGCTGGAGGAGGAGATGGAAGTTAGGGATCTTACAGAGGAAGAAGAGTGGGTCAGATTGGAAGGAAAGAAAAAATTGTTAGAGTATGAGTATTTCAAGGCGAAGGATCTAAAGCAAAGGTCGAGAGTTAGGTGGGCCTCAGATGGGGATGATAATTCTAAATTTTTTCATGGTATAATTAATAAACGCAAGGCCTCTAATGCTATTCCCGGGTTGTTCGATAAGGATGAGTAGGTGTCCAAACCGAGGAAGGTTAAAAATTTGGGTTGGAATTTTTTTAAAGATATATTCAAGGAGAAGGTGCCGGTTAGACCCGTTTTAGATTGTTCTTTTAACAATTTCCTCTCTGAGGAGGATGGGCTTTGTTGATAAAGGAATTTTCGAAAGAAGAAATTAAAAAGGCTGTTTTCGAATGCGGAAGCGAGCGGGCCCCGGGACCGGATGGTTTTAATATGAAATTCTTTAAGAGGTTCTGGGCTTTATTTGAGGAAGATTTCTCGAACATTTTCAAGCATTTCTTTGAATTTGGGTCTTTCTCGCGGGGCTGCACGTCCTCTTTTATTGCTCTCATCCCCAAGGTTAAAGACCCGGGTGGGTTAGGGGATTATCGTCCGATTAATCTAGTGGGGGTCATCAACAAAGTGGTGTCAAAAGTCTTAGCTAATCGGCTTAAGGTGGTCATCGGTTCAGTGATATCTGAAAACCAGTCGTCTTTTCTTAAAGATAGATTGATCTTGGATGGTCCTCTAATCCTTAATGAAGTCTTGGCGTGGGCCAAGAAATATGGTAGAGAGTTGTTCATCTTCAAAATCGATTTTGCTAAGGCGTACGATAATGTCAATTGGAATTTTTTAGATTCGGTTATGTTGCAACTTGGTTTCCCTCAGAAATGGAGGATGTGGATCCATGGTATTTTCTCGTCGACTCGCTCTTCGGTCCTCGTTAATGGATCTCGTACTTTTGAGTTCTCATGCTCTAAAGGCATGCGCCAAGGAGACCCGATATCGCCTTTCCTTTTCCTTTTAGTCATGGAAGCTTTCTCTAGTATGATCAAAAAAGCGAGTGGGGTGGGGGCGTTTAGGGGTGTTTTACTCCCGAAGGATGGCCCGGTGGTTTCGCATCTTCTCTACGCCGACGACTGTGTGTTGATTGGCGAATGGGCCAGGAACAATATTAAAAAGGTGATTTTACTGTTGAGGTGTTTCTATCTATGCTCTGGTTTAAAAATAAACATGAAGAAATCTAGTCTCTTTGGAGTTGGAGTGGGAGTTTCGGTCATTGAGGAAATGGCGGCCTTGCTTAAGTGCTCGGTTGGAAAGTTGCCTTTTGTTCACCTTGGTATCTTGGTTGGTGCTAAGATGAGTAGAGTAGTTAATTGGAATTTTATTTTCGATATTTTTGAATCGCGTCTTGCGCGGTGGAAAACTTCCTTGTTGTCGATTGGTGGCCGGGTTACTCTTATCAAGTCGGTTCTTCAAAGCTTACCAAATTATTATTTTTCTTTGTTCAAAGCGCCGGTGTCAGTGGTTAATAAATTACAGGCTATTATAAAAAGTTTTCTGTGGGGAGGCGGGGGTACGGAAAGAAAGCTTCATTGGGTCGCATGGGATTGAACTTCGGCTCCGGTTGATAAGGGGGGCATTGGGCTGTCGGATCTTAAAGACATAAATATCGCTTTGCTAAGTAAGTGGATTTGGCGTTACCATAATGAGGGTGATTCGCTATGGAAAAATGTTGTGGATTCAATACACTCGTCTAATAGAAGATGGTCTTCGGTTCCTTTAAACAAAAGCATGGGGGGGGTCTGGAAAGGTATTGTAACTTCTGTCTCCAAAACTAAAGTGGGAAGTGTTCAATTGTTGGATAATTTTGGCTGGACCCGTGGGTTTGTAATGTCCCGCTCAAGGACCGGTTTCCGGCGTTGTTTCGTTTGGAGTCAGTTAAACATTGCTGGGTTGCGTCGCGTTACAATGGAGTTCAGCAGGTCTTTGCTGATAAATGGGGGTGGTCTCGTAATTTCGTCTCAGATGTGGAATGGATGGAATGGGCCGATTTCTCAGCTTTGATGGCGTCTGTGAAGCTTTCGGACAGAAAAGACAAATGGGAATGGAGAGGGGGTTGTGATTCTTGCTTCTCGGTGGCTGCGGTAAAGAGTTTTCTGCGCAGTAATACCGACTTCAGCAGCAACTATGTTTTTAAATGGTCGAAATGGGTCCCAAAGAAGGTTAATATTCTTGTATGGCGAGCTCAAATGGGTCGGATTGCAACGCTGGATGCTCTTATCAAACGGAATGTTTTAACGGGGAGAATAGGTGTATCATGTGTGGTGATGGCAGTGAAACGGCGGAACACCTTTTCTGTACCTGTGTGGTGGCTTCGGAGGTGTGGGCTTTAATTAGTAGATGGGCTCATGTTGGGCCGATTTATGCCTTCTCGCTGAGTGACTTGCTCGAAGTCCATGAGTTCTCCGGATTGGGGAATAAAGCAAAAGATATTCTTAAAGGCGTTATAATGATCGGCTGGTGGTGTATTTGGAAAGCTAGGAACGAAAGAAGATTTTCGGATTCTCACAAATCGGCGGATAAAATTGTGCAGGACGTTAAGTCGCTGGGGTTTTTGTGGTATAGCAATAGATCTAAATGTAAAGATGTTTCGTGGGAGAATTGGGTTTCTTTTTCTTTGATGTAATCGGCTTGGTTTGGTTCGTTGGCTGCCCTTGTTTCGGGGGCGTGCCGTTGTGAATAATAGTTACTTTTCAAAAAAAAAATTATTCTTTTCAATAGTTCTTAGTTTTTGAACTTTATGCTTTTGCATACATATGTGTTAAGGATGAATGAGTGGATAAGTTTTAATTGGGGTGGGTGATAAATCTATCATTAAAATGAATTTATGGCATGGCACTAAATGCTATTTTTGTTTACTTTATTTTGGGAGATAAAGGGAGATCAAGCTACCGTTGCTTTCTCACAAACGAGTTCCACAGATGCATCATTTGTTTCTCATCTTTAGAAACATAAACAAAGTCATCGAGTGAGTATCTGATAAACATGAAAGATTATGTTAGCATCTCAGTTTCAAATTCATTAAAGCAGCACACGACCCATTATTGTAAATATCATAAATATGAGTTAAGAGAAAAACATGACACACCCTTCTGTCCTCAAGACCAGCAACATTGTCATCAGCTTCATCTTCGTTGTCCCGCTGATCAGCAAACACTTGTTCCAATGCCATTGGCTTTTACAAAACACAAATAAAATATAAGAGATAACTACATTGTTTATGGTGAATCCAAAACTTCTTTTACAAACAGAAAGAAAGGAAAAAAACAAAAAACTAGATTAAAGCTAATAGAGATTACAAAAGAGGACTATATTTGATAAAGCAAAAATAAAATAGAAGTTATCAGTAGCAAGTGGAAACCTGAGCTCTATGAGAGTCAAAGAACTGCCGCTTCTCCAACAGGGCTCAGCTGCAATAAATAAAATCACCAAGACAAAAAAGAAGCGATAAATGGCAACGATTTTGAAATACACCGTTCCTACATGATTCACTATTGTTTCACATTTAGTGGTCATCAAAAATTAAAATGGTAATATTTTAGTAAAGTGAGTTGTATAATTTAATCATGAACGATCTTCAGCACTTGGCGTAACACCAATTGAGTTGAAGTTGAATTTAAATTCGTTCTTTTTGAAATAAGCATCAAATATACATATTCTTAAGACCATCCAATAGTTAAATCAAGTTTTATATCATCATCCATTAACTTGGATAATCTAAACTAAACAAATATCATTTTTTTTAATTAATAGGTTTATAGCTCAAATTTTATCTGTATTCTTGGAGAAGTTTTCTAGAGATTTCTAAGTGTGATTAAAAGAGTGTGTATCTTTCAATCAATAGAAATCAAGGTTACTATACGTGTTTGTGATCAATTACATTCGTCTATACACGTGTGTGACCTTGTGTGAATTGATACTTTAGGTACATCGGCACTTACCGGTTGAAATCTGATGATAATTTCTTCAATTAAATGAAAACATAAGTCAACTATTATTGGTTAAGTATTTAATTTGGAAAACAATCAACTACATTAAAGTTGAATTCAAAATCGTATTTTTTTTTTAAAAGCAACAAATCTATATATCATCATCCTCCCCTTGAAAGATCTAAACAAAACAAGTTTCATATTTTGTTTAGAGAAAACAAAAATTCTAACTAAGCATAGACAAGCTAACAACCAATTCTCATGTGGTGATGTGGCGAAACATATCTAAAAGGTAGTTAAATTGAAATTTTAAACTTTAACATTACCTTGTATGATTCTTCATTACCCTGCTATCAACGGTTAACATGTTATAAACAACTTAAAATATATGTTCTCTCATTCCCTACATGATGAAAAAGATTACAATTAAGCATGGTACATTCGTAAAAAAATAAAAACCTTACGATAAGAATAAAAGGGAGATCTCTTCACAATAATCACTCAAAACAATAAGGGAGAAAATAGAAGTAACGAAAGAAGAATCAAATGTTTACCCTGAGATGACAATGGTTGTTTTCCTCTAAGATTGGCAACAAAGTGTTACCAATTGAGGTTGTCGAAGGCGGTAGCCGCAACGCTACTATAGGTCTGAAGAAATAACAAAAGAAGAATTAGGTTTTGTAATTACGCGTGAAATAAGGTTTGATATTTATAGACTTATATTATTGGACCTTTATTGGGCCTAAGGAGGCTTTTTCAGTTTAAAAGAATACAAATGCAATAAAAGAAAAAAAATAAAGTGCGGTTGTTGTAATTTGAACCAAGATTTGTACATCCACAACATAGAATACTTATCACTAAACTAAATCAAAGAATTCAAGATTGTGATTCATAAAAACAAATTGCATAGTAATATCCGCATATCATATTTACTCTTTATTTCTTTTTTAAACGGGACACACAAATTTTATGTCACACCCCAATCGATGGCGGAAATATCAAGGCGAGACGTAATAAATTTCTTAAACACAACATAACACTAAATTTGCGACAATAAATTAAAATTCAAAATTCCATTTCATTTCATCAAACTCAAACATTACATTGTCTCAAAAGGAAAACACAACAAATTTCAAGTTAAAAGACTAAAACGTAAAAATGCCTAAATAAAATTTGGTGAGTTTCTAAATCCACACTAAGTAGATTTCTTGCATCATCAAATATTTCTGCAACATGTATAAAATATTCGTCAACACAAATTATGCCGGTGAGCATACTAGTTTGTCTACATAGCAAAAGTATGAATAAAGTTTCAAATCCACATGCTTAAAGTATACTAATCATGTAATCACACTGCCATACAAAAGCTAAAAATCGACCCAAAGTTTCTAATAGCATAATCTTATAACCAAAGTTTCTAGTTGCGTAATCTTATAACCGAAGTGAATAACACCATAATTTGTATAACGTGCGAAAACCGTACACGAACGCGACCTAACACACACGATGTAATATAAACGTGATTCTATATAAGATTTGATAAATTACAGCACCTTGAATCACTTTCTCTCTCTAAAATATCTCTCTCTAGATCTAGAGTTCTCTAAAACACAAATGAGGCAAAAGTCTCTAATCTAAACATAACCTCCCTATTTATAGGTTAAGGGGAATTAATGAGACTTCTCGTTAATTACAGAAATGCCACCTTGCCTTTTGCCTAGTTATTACAATATAAGCTTGCTATCTTCAGTTTCTCGCTACGGCTCGGATTGACGAAGGCTATAGACATAAATGCACTAACAGACTCCCCCTTGGATATTGCCGCAGTCAATCTCGTAGCGTCTTGTCTTTCTCTCTCTCTCTCTTTGAGTCTTCTTGAAGCTTTAACACGTTTTCATCAACGTATACTCTCTCTTGTTTGAACATACTCTCTCTTGTTTGAACAGAATCCCCGTGGATCTGTCTTCAGCTTCAGCTTCTCCTTTCTATAGACTCTTTTCTTCATCAGGCTCCCCCTTTCGTCAAGCTTCCGTGCTTTGGGATCGACACCTTGCTTTCCGTATACAAGCTCCTTTAGAATAGTTACATGGCTTCTTGAATCCATGCTTCCTTTTGCGTTAAGCTCGTCTTCAGACTCCCCCTTAGACTCGGCTTTCGGGATCGTAGTCTGGTATAACCTCTGCAACACTCAAACATTTATAAGTAACAACGTTTTGAACATTCAATTTTCCAGAAATCGTAATCTGGCACTATTCAACTTTCTAAATCACTCCTCCTATCAACAATCTTTATAGATTTGGCAGTGTTAAAGAATCCAACTCCCTCACAGTTAATCGTCCAAGTCCAAATTAATGACCTTGGAGATGTCACAAACTGTTTTTGATTTTTGATTTTTAATTCAAGTTTCAAATTAATGAACTTGTTTTATTTTCAGAAACACAATCAACTTACTTAGATTTTGAAACTCAGCATTTCAGACATCGGTTGTCGAAAATAAAGCAGAATCAAAAATCTTTTTGTATTTTTCTGAAAATATAAAGCAGTAAAGTAATATGTACAAACATATTTACAGACAATATTTTTGTTTGAGTATGCGTCAGAGGATCATATCAGTTTTTGACAAGTCAAAAGTACCGTTGAGCTTAGTTACACATTAAGAATTAAACAATTCACTTAGATTGTCGATATACTGATCCACTTAAATTTTCACACAAATTTCAACTGATTCAGGATACGAATTAGATATTTTAAGAACTTAAACTCATTCATGTGCCCCACCTCTTGAATATACTCCCGTATCCAGATCCCAATATCCAGTCTTACAGGTGAGTATACCACAGATGATATCTGTAAGGGGTTAGATGCGAGGGCCGTGAGAGCTCAGGTCGATACTTCCGTATACGCAGAGAGATGACGGCTTCGACTTTTGGTTTGTCCCCTTTAGAGGGTCTTTTTTACAACAGCAATGATTATCAATTTTATTGTTTCATCAATTTGCTGAGGGCGATGCTATGTTTCAAGCAATGCGGAAAGTATTATTCGGGGACTAGGTCAGAACTTCCATTCAGCAGAAGGCCTGGAATAATACCCCAGATATCACTGAGCATAAAGACCTAGTATTTCAGAAAGAGGAACCTTTCAAACGAGATTTCAGGGGTTACCTATATATCCAAGTAGTGTTCCCCACGAAATAAGCAAGTTTGAATTTTAGGTTTATATCCCGAAAAAGTTTACTAAATGTATAAAAACCTATCGGCATATCATCAGTGAGACTGTTTAACGCTATTTAATCATTACATTTCTTTAGCATACTCTAACTGTCTACTGATGTACTATCATTTCCTCTTTTTACGCAAAACTCAATTTTCGAATTTTATCATGTTTTTGGCTTTTTCAAATTTTCTAATGTTTTTGTATTTTCTGACAATTTTTCTCCCCCTAAAATGCAAAATCATTAAAAGAAAATTTGACAACACGATGCTGAAAGCTTTGTCTCGCCATCCATGTTCTGCTAACTGTGCACTGAATTACACTAAAAGCAGTAATTACCCCCATGATTTACAACACATTGATTTTTACAGTTTGAAAACCGTTTTTCAATGTGGTGAAAGTAATCATGTTTGTTCAGCCGTGAGGGTTTCGGCGTATTCAATCAACATATAGTTTTGTAATTTTCTATTTTTGACAAGAATTAAAAACAAGCATATTTTTTGTTTTTCAAGTTTTAACAAACTAAAAACATATTTTTGGTTTTTAATTTTTTACAATTTTTAGGGTTTTGAAAATATTGTTTATTTATGTACAAAAAACAAATAAACTCCTTGTTCAACCAAACCAGGGTCCAGCAGCAGCCTCCTCTTCTTGTTGTGCCAGGCTGCTCCTACTTCCATTCTCACAGTCTTTGTATTTGTTGAGCACCTGCACATTCAACTAACTCAATTACTTGAACAATTTAGCCCAGGTCTGTTGAACCTTAGGCATTTCAACACAATAATTTTCATTCAATGCTGGAAACTCTTTGTCGTCATTCACAATGACTTTTTCTATTTTGACTTCAACTTTCTCATCTTTTACCGAAGTTACTTGTTTCTTTACACTCCATGTTTGACCTTTAGGAGTACCACGTTTGTAAAAATGTGAATCTTTTTGAACACTTTGATTGTGAACAACAAATTTTGGTTTCCAAAACTGTTGGGGTTTTGTCATATCAACCGATGTTTTCCAACTTTGTGTTGTTCTGAATCTGGGTGTGTGAGTATTCCAGGTCTGTCTTGAATCGAACCTGTTCGGGTTTGATTTCCAATTTTGATTCGAAGCAAACTTGTTTTTGTTGTACCTCCAAGTTTGTTTTGAATCAAATCTGTTTGACCTTTGTCTCACATTCTCAGATTTTTGTTTCTCAGCATCAATCTTCTTTTTGTCAACATCCACAGGTTTTAGATTTAGACACTTGCGTGCAAGATGTCCTTTTTGATCGCATTTGAAACATGTTCTCATGGACACATCTTTGACTTGTGGTTGTTGCTTTTTCTTTTTAGCAAAGAACTCATCATTGGACTGTCTCATTTTGAATTCTTTTTCTTTTGCTAAATTGTTTCCCTAAACAAAACCCATTTTTGCCTGATAATTTGGCGTTTCATTTTTGTTCCAATGTTGTTTCTTCTTATAACCCAACCCAGCCTTCATGTTTTTCTTCTTCAAACCAGGTTGTTATACGAAACTTTACGACTCTTACCGACAAACTTTGAAATCTCAGACTTCTCAATCTCAACTATTTTGAAAACTTTATCAACCTTTTCAGAAATCACATTCTGAATCGGGAATACAACATCTAAGAATAATTTGTCTGATCCATAAGTCTCACTACTCGGTACATTCAGGTTCGGATAAAATGTACCACGATCTCAGAACTACATATTGGTGGCCTAGCATGAAGGGCCACATAGCGACTTACGTTGGCAAGTGTTTGACCTGTGCGAGGGTCAAGACGGAATATCAGAAACCATCAGGCCTACTTCAGCAACCCAAGATACCACAATGGAAATGGGAGGAAATTTCCATGGATTTTGTTACTGGCCTACCTAGATCTCAGCGTGGAAACGATACTATTTGGGTGATCATGGATCGACTCACAAAGTCTGCTCACTTTTTGGCTATCAAAGAAACGGATAAGTTCTCTACCTTAGCAGACGTCTACTTGAAAGAAGTTGTTTCGAGGCACGGAGTGCCAACCTCTATTATTTCGGATCGTGATGCACGATTCACTTCAGAACTATGGCAAGCGATGCACAAAGCTTTCGGCTCACGATTAGACATGAGCACAGCGTATCACCCTCAGACGGATGGGCAGTCTGAGCGTACTATTCAGCCTCTAGAAGACATGCTTCGGGCATGTGTTATCGATTTCGGTAACAGCTGGGAAAAGCATCTCCCGTTAGTGGAGTTCTCGTACAATAACAGTTACCACACCAGCATTCAAGCCGCTCCATTTGAGGCATTGTACGGACGTAAATGCCGCTCACCTCTTTGTTGGGCAGAGGTGGGTGATAGTCAGATCACAGGTCCAGAAATGGTAGTTGATGCTACTGAACGGATTGCACAGATACGACAACGCATGGCGGCGGCTCATGACTGTCGGAAAAGTTACGCTGATAAGCGCAGGAAACCGCTGGAGTTCCAAGTTGGGGATCGAGTGCTACTCAAAGTCTCACCCTGGAAGGGTGTGGTTCGTTTTGGTAAACGAGGCAAACTTAATCCGCGGTACGTCGGACCATTTGAAATCATAGAAAGAATAGGCAAGGTAGCCTACAGACTGAACCTACCAGCAGAACTCGGTGCAGTTCACAACATTTTCCACGTGTCGAATCTGAAGAAGTGTCTGTCAGATGAGACCCTCATAGTTCCTTTGAAGGAGCTAACTATCGACGAACAGTTGCGATTCGTCGAGGAACCAGTTGAAATCACGGACCGGGATGTTAAGGTCCTCAAGCACACTAGAATACCTCTTGTTCGAGTTCGTTGGAACTCCAGTCGTGGCCCAGAGTTCACCTGGGAACGAGAAGATCAAATGAAACTCAAGTATCCCCGGTTGTTCGTAAACAATGCAACTACTACTGAGGCTGAAGCTACTACAGAATTTCGGGACGAAATTCCAAATCAACGGGGGGATGATGTGACACCCCAGGAAAACCAGTAAACGATACAACTTACCTAGCTTCCTCAGTAACCGCATGCTAAATTTCGGGACAAAATTTCTTTCAAGTTAGGGATGATGTGACAACCCGAACTTTCAAGGTTAGTGTCGCCTAGCCTCATAACTTCTAATCCGGTATTATTATTCTTTTCACGCTACGTTTTACCACACGTTGCGTTGAATGCCCGTTACTTGCAATTGTTAACTATAACGTAGACGAAGTGGATCGATTGTGGGTCGGGGTCATGCGTATGTTTGGGCCGCCCCCTTTCGGGTTATAATTGTACTCGGTCCACGCATATGGGTTATTTAAGCTCGAAGTCGCACACCGAAATAGTTGGGCCGGGTGAAGCCCAAGGGGGTAAATGGATTGTTTGGGGGCCGGTTACTATGGATTATATACACACACAAAGGGGTTACGTGACCTATTAGAAAACACGTATCCAAACCCTGCCTAGTCCTAGTTGTTGTGCGACAGGAGAACCTTTCCCCCCTTGTCGAAGCCTTTTCCTCTTGAATTCAGCAGGTTAACAAACATTGTGTAATTAGTTTAGTTCTCTTGTGACACTTGCTAGAACTGTATAGATTAGTATTACTTGATATCCTACATGATGAAATTGTTGTTCATGAAAATAATTGAGAGATCTTGGTTAATCCTATGAATACGTTTTGTGTTAGTGATTAATAATATATGATTTGCTATATGCCATAAATGGATAACATGTGAATTAATCATTAAAACAGGTTGATTGTTTATGCAGGTGGATTCATGATTTTTTTGTGTTTTCTAAGTGGTAGTTTTCATTGTATACAATTAGTGCTCACATAGTTACGAACAAATTAATGAAACTGTTGAAACTTTGTAAAGGGTGATGGAATTTAGGGTTGCACGGTTATGTATAACAATTGATAGATTACATTAATTGTCATGGTTTGAAATATAAAGCTTGAGTCAGAAGGTGGAAGTTGTATGCATGTTTATGGCTCGGTAATGATAAGGATATGTTTGTACATAGGATATGTTTGTTCAAGCTTTTATATGATGAAAGAACTGTGTATGTGTTACTAGCCAATAATGTGAAACAATAATTCTTCATGATATCGAGGCTTCTTGAGGGTAATCATGCATGCAGGAGAGTCGAATAGGGATTTAATTGAGTATGACAAATAATGAGATTTGGAGTAATAATTATACAATCTGTTTTGGGGTTGTGGGCAAATGGGTGTCACGCAAATGAATGGGCCGGTGCATCTGTTTGGGCCGCATAATTAAAATGGCACAACTTAATCTGTGATGGACCGCATGAAGTTGATTTAAAATTTGGGCCTCAGTTGTAATTGGGCTACACTTTTGGTACTAAACATAAGTCAGTGATTAATGAACCGCATAAGACCGATTGCATTTTGGGCCGAGGGTTGGGCCTAAACCGGTTGAATCGAATAGTGGGTGTTAACTTGCTATAAGTTGGGTGTAGTATGAATTTGTGACGTGAACGTATATATATATAACTTGAATGCTCGATATAACTCGTGTGATAATACGTGCCAAGCTTGTTCATACTTGCATAGTAAAGGTGTGTGATTTATGTGTGTAAGTAACTGACTGGTACTGAAACCCTATTAGGATTGGATTGATCGAAATGTGTACACCTACTTTAATCTTACCGAGCAAACCAAGGTGAGTTCACACTCTTACCAAGGCATGGGATTCCCGGTGGGTAGGGAATGGGATTGAAGGAATGGGATTGAACAATTACTTGGACTTACACTGTTACTAGACTATCTACCATCGTCCTCGGTTGCGAAGGACCCTTACGTAAAACCTACGTAATACTTGTGCTTACTACTGTCCTCAGGGTTCGAGGGACACTTATGTAAAACCTACGTAAACTCATACATACTACTGTCCTAGGGTTATGAAGGACACTTACGTAAAACCTACGTAAACCCCCGCGTACCACTGTCCTCGGGTTAAGAAGGGCACTTACGTAAAACCTACGTAAACCTCGTACGTACTACTGTTCTCGGGTTAGGAAGAACACTTATGGTTACCTCTTGTCTAGTACATACACACATGGGCAGCCCCCACTAAATGAACATACAATTGACTTAGTTTATAATGCATGGTGATGCAACGGACCTACTATTACGAACTTACTTACTGTGAACTCGCTCAACTAGTTGTTGACTTTCTGTTACATGCCTTGCAGGACCATAGGTACTCATGGAGCTTGCACGGGAGGCGCGGTCGTTTGGGCATGGATTGTGGATGTTTTGATGAAAACATTATGACTCTCTAAACTTAACACTTGTGTTGGATTTTCATACTATGCTTCCGCTACTTATACTATGTTTTGAAATGAACACCAATTGTATTGTGATGAATTACATTTACACTTACTTATTATTTACATGTTCAATATGATTGGTGGCTTGATCCTGGTCATGTCACGCCTCCAAGCGGCGGTACTCTGCCTGTGGATTTTGGGGGTGTGACAGATTGGTATCAGAGCCATTGGTTATAGAGAACTTGGTTTTAATATGGGGAAAATGTTTTTATTAAAACCAGACTATAACCAGTATAGTGCTCAACGATCCACAACGACGCCTCGCTCCACGTGCAAGACTCAACATCCTAGGTAATATGGTTTATGTATTATTACCTACTTGCTAGATTACATAGAACTTTGCTCATGGTATGCTTAGATACACTTAACCTCTATTGCTTGAGAATACTTGTGTGCTCACTCTCTTCTGTCATCACACAATTTGCGAACCTCTCTTACTTATGTTACCTTTGCTATGAAGATCATGGCTGGACGCATTAAGATGTCACAAGCCCAGTTAACGGCTCTCATTAACGAACAAGTTGTTGCGGCACTGGCAGCTGCACAGGCAGGAGGTATACCCTGCAGTCGTAACTCACACTAGGGTCTTTAGATCCTGCACTCCTAGAACAACTTTTGTAAACTTCATGGGTTGTCGTCCAAGCACGTTCAGTGGCACCGAAGGAGCAGTTGGACTCCTCCATTGGTTCGAAAAGCTCGAGTCAGTATTTGAGATGTGTGAATGCCCTGAGGCTCGCAGGGTGAAATACGCCACTGGTACTTTAGAAGGAATTGCGCTGACTTGGTGGAACGCGCAAGTTCAGATTTTAGGGTTAGCAGCTGCTAACGCCACCCCTTGGGATGATTTCAAAGAGCTGATCAAACGGGAATACTGCACACGTGATAACATCAACAAGTTGGAAGTGGAGCTATTTCATTTGAAGATGACAGGGTCGGAAATTGAGGCATGTACTAAAAGGTCGAACGAACTGGCCATCTTGTGTCCAACTATGGTGGACCCTCCAATCAAGCGCATTGAGTTGTATCTCAAGGGGTTAGCGCCAGAGATTCAGAGCCACGTGACATCGGCCAATCTTGACAATATCCAGGACATTCAACGCCTTTCTCATCGCCTCACGGATCAGGCAGTGGAACAGAACAGGCTGCCTAAACGTATCAGCGCTACTACTACCGCTACCACTTCAGCTACTCCTGCTACTCCCCGTGACAACAAGAGAAAATGGGAGGGGGATTCCAGCAAGGATTCAGCTACAGTTCAGTCTCAGGTTCAGCAGTAAAAGACTGACCACTACCAGAGTCCCAGTCAGCAGTCTTCTGGTAGTCGTGGGCAGAGAGTTTATCGAGGAAATCACCCCAGGTGCAACAACTGTAACAGACACCACAGTGGCCAGTGTAACAAGGGTCGTTTTTTTCAGAGGTGTCTCAAGATGGGTCATGAGGCCAAGGATTGTAGGAGCCCACGGCCTGTAACTCAGAATCAACAGCAACAGCAAGCACAGCAGAATCCACAACAGGGCAACAAGGGATGTTTTCATTGTGGCGCTGAAGGTCACTTCAAAAGGCACTGCCCCCAGTTAAACCGAAACCAGAACAACAACAACAATAACCAGGGAAATGGCAACAACAACGGGGGAAATAACAATAATGGCAACGATGCTAGGGGTCGTGTGTTCGTGCTGGGGCAGGGAGATGCAAGGAATGATCCCAACGTAGTGATGGGTAAGTTTCTTCTCGACGACTTTTACGTTACTGTTTTGTTTGATTCGGGTGCGGATACCAGTTATGTGTCTTTGAAAGTTGGTAAAATGCTCAAGCGCACACCCACACTTCTGAACGCTAAACATGTCGTAGAGTTAGCTAATGGTAAAAGTCTAGAGGCCACACATATAGTTCAGGGTTGTAATATTATCCTCGCTGGTCAGACTTTTTCTATCGATCTTATCCCTATAGTTCTGGGTAGTTTCGACATTGTTATTGGTATGGATTGGTTATCCCAGCAACAAGTAGAGATCTTATGCAAGGAGAAGATAGTACGTATTCCTCGTTCTGGTAAAGAACCTCTCGAAGTTCAAGGCGACAAGAGTGGTGCAGTGGTAGGCATCATCTCCTTCTTGAAAGCCCAGGAATGTTTACGAAAGGGTCACACTGCCATTTTGGCACTTGTTACTGATGCATCAACGAAAGAGAAGAGAATAGAGGATATCCCAGTTGTACGTGATTTTCCTCAGGTGTTTCCTGAAGACTTACCTGGGCTACCGCCTCATCGCCAGGTCGAATTCCAGATTGAACTAGCTCCTGGAGCAACACCAATCACTCGTGCACCGTATCGCGTAGCTCCAACTGAACTGGAAGAACTATCTAAACAGCTGCAAGAACTCTTGGACAAGGGTTTTATTCGTCCTAGTTCTTCGCCTTGGGGAGCTCCAGTATTGTTTGTGAAAAAGAAAGACGGTACCTTCAGGATGTGCATAGATTACCGTGAACTCAACCAAGTGACTGTGAAGAATCGCTATCCTCTTCCACGTATAGATGACTTGTTCGACCAGCTGCAAGGGTCGAGCTACTACTCCAAGATAGATCTGAGGCCAGGTTACCATCAGCTGAGAGTCCGGGATGAGGACGTCTCCAAAACAGCATTCAGAACTCGTTACGGCCACTACGAGTTCCTTGTCATGCCTTTCGGGTTAACAAACGCACTGGCAGTCTTCATGGATCTAATGAACAGAGTGTGCAAGCCTTGCTTAGACAAGTTGGTGATTGTTTTCATCGACGACATCCTGATCTATTCCAAGAGTCAGGAGGAACACGAACAACACTTGCGACTCATTTTGGAACTACTTCGAACGGAACTATGCGACGCACGATTTAGAGTTGGGAGCTGTTGTTTTCGCGCTTAAGATATGGTGACACTACATGTACGGTACCAAGTGCACTATCTATACCGATCACAGGAGTGTCGAGCATATCTTCAAGCAGAAGGAATTGAACATGCGACAACAACGATGGGTCGAACTACTGAATGATTACGAATGTGCCATCAAGTACCATCCAGGCAAAGCCAATGTTGTGGCTGATGCCCTCAGTCGAAAAGATACTACGCCTAGGCGCGTACGAGCATTGCAACTTACTATCCAGTCTAGTCTTCCAGCACAGATACGAGATGCTCAGGTAGAAGCATTGAAACCAGAAAATGTCAGAGCTGAAGCCTTACGCGGTTCAAGGCAACGATTAGAACGAAGGGAAGACGGCACCTATTATGTAACGGGGCGTATTTGGGTCCCACTTTATGGCAACTTACGCGAGCTAGTAATGGACGAAGCCCATAAGTCTCGATACTCGGTACATTCAGGTTCGGATAAAATGTACCACGATCTCAGAACTACATATTGGTGGCCTAGCATGAAGGCCCACATAGCGACTTACGTTGGCAAGTGTTTGACCTGTGCGAGGGTCAAGACGGAATATTAGAAACCATCAGGCCTACTTCAGCAACCCAAGATACCACAATGGAAATGGGAGAAAATTTCCATGGATTTTGTTACTGGCCTACCTAGATCTCAGCGTGGAAACGATACTATTTAGGTTATCATGGATCGACTCACAAAGTCTGCTCACTTTTTGGCTATCAAAGAAACGGATAAGTTCACTTTTTGGCTAGCAGACGTCTACTTGAAAGAAGTTGTTTCGAGGCACGGAGTGCCAACCTCTATTATTTCGGATCGTGATGCACGATTCACTTCAGAACTATGGCAAGCGATGCACAAAGCTTTCAGCTCACGATTAGACATGAGCACAGCGTATCACCCTCAGACGGATGGGCAGTCTGAGCGTACTATTCAGACTCTAGAAGACATGCTTCGGGCATGTGTTATCGATTTCGGCAACAGCTGGGAAAAGCATCTCCCGTTAGTGGAGTTCTCGTACAATAACAGTTACCACACAAGCATTCAAGCTGCTCCATTCGAGGCATTGTACGGACGTAAATGCCGATCACCTCTTTGTTGGGCAGAGGTGGGTGATAGTCAGATCACAGGTCCAGAAATGGTAGTTGATGCTACTGAACGGATTACACAGATACGACAACGCATGGCGGCGGCTCGTGACCGTCGGAAAAGTTACGCTGATAAGCGCAGGAAACCGCTCGAGTTCCAAGTTGGGGATCGAGTGCTACTCAAAGTCTCACCCTGGAAGGGTGTGGTTCGTTTTGGTAAACGAGGCAAACTTAATCCGCGGTACATCGGACCATTTGAAATCATAGAAAGAATAGGCAAGGTAACCTAAAGACTGAACCTACCCGCAGAACTCGGTGCAGTTCACAACATTTTCCACGTGTCGAATCTGAAGAAGTGTCTGTCAGATGAGACCCTCATAGTTCCTTTGAAGGAGCTCACTATCGACGAACAGTTGCGATTCGTCGAGGAACCAGTTGAAATCACGGACCGGGATGTTAAGGTCCTCAAGCACACTAGAATACCTCTTGTTCGAGTTCGTTGGAACTCCAGTCGTGGCCCAGAGTTCACCTGGGAACGAGAAGATCAAATGAAACTCGAGTATCCCCGGTTGTTCGTAAACAAAGCAACTACTGCTGAGCTGAAGCTACTACAGAATTTCAGGACGAAATTCCAAATCAACGGGGGGATGATGTGACACCCCAGGAAAACCAGTAAACGATACAACTTACCTAGCTTCCTCAGTAACCGCATACTAAATTTCGGGACGAAATTTCTTTCAAGTTGGGGATGATGTGACAACCCAAACTTTCAAGGTTAGTGTTGCCTAGCCTCATAACTTCTAATCCGGTATTATTATTCTTTTCACGCTACGTTTTACCACACGTTGCGTTGAATGCCCGTTAATTGCACTTGTTAACTATAAGGTAGACGAAGTGGATCGATTGTGGGTCGGGGTCATGCGTATGTTTAGGCCGCCCCCTTTCGGGTTATAACTGTACTCGGTCCACGCATATGGGTTATTTAAGCCCGAAGTCGCACACCGAAATAGTTGGGCCGGGTGAAGCCCAAGGGGGTAAATGGATTGTTTGGGGGCCGGTTACTATGTATACACACACAAAGGGGTTACGTGACCTATTAGAAAACACATATCCAAACCCTACCTAGTCCTAGTTGTTGTGCGGCATGAGAACCTTTCCCCCCTTGTCGAAGCCTTTTCCTCTTGAATTCAGCAGGTTAGCAAACATTGTGTAATTAGTTTAGTTCTCTTGTGACACTTGCTAGAACTGTATAGATTAGTATTACTTGATATCCTACATGATGAAATTGTTGTTCATGAAAATAATTGAGAGATCTTGGTTAATCCTATGAATACGTTTTGTGTTAGTGATTAATAATATATGATTTGCTATATGCCATAAATGGATAACATGTGAATTAATCATTAAAATAGGTTGATTGGTTATGCAGGTGGATTCATGATTTTTTTGTGTTTTCTAAGTGGTAGTTTTCATTGTATACAATTAGTGCTCACATAGTTACGAACAAATTAATGAAACTGTTGAAACTTTGTGAAGGGTGATGGAATCTAGGGTTGCACGGTTATGTATAACAATTGATAGATTACATTAATTGTCATGGTATAAAGCTTGAGTCAGAAGGTGGAAGTTGTATGCATGTTTATGGCTCGGTAATGATAAGGGATATGTTTGTACATAGGATATGTTTGTTCAAGCTTTTATATGATGAAAGAACTATGTATGTGTTACTAGCCAATAATGTGAAACAATAATTCTTCATGATATCGAGGCTTCTTGAGGGTAATCATGCATGCAGGAGAGTTGAATAGGGATTTAATTGAGTATGACAAATAATGAGATTTGGACTAATAATTATACAATCTGTTTTTGGGTTGTGGGCAAATGGGTGTCACGCAAATGAATGGGCCGGTGCATCTGTTTGGGCCACATAATTAAAATGGCACAACTTAATCTGTGATGGACCGCATGAAGTTGATTTAAAATTTGGGCCTCAGTTGTAATTGGGCTACACTTTTGGTACTAAACATAAGTCAGTGATTAATGAACCGCATAAGACCGATTGCATTTTGGGCCGAGGGTTGGGCCTAAACCGGTTGAATCGAATAGTGGGTGTTAACTTGCTATAAGTTGGGTGTAGTATGAATTTGTGATGTGAACGTATATATATAACTTGAATGCTCGCTATAACTCGTGTGATAGTACGTGCCAAGCTTGTTCATACTTGCATAGTAAAGGTATGTGATTTATGTGTGTAAGTAACTGACTGGTACTGAAACCCTATTAGGATTGGAGTGATCGAACTGTGTACACCTACTTTAATCTTACCGAGCAAACCAAGGTGAGTTCACACTCTTACCAAGGCATGGGATTCCTGGTGGGTAGGGAATGGGATTGAAGGAATGGGATTGAACAATTACTTGGACTTACACTGTTACTAGACTATCTACCATCGTCCTCGGTTGCGAAGGACCCTTACGTAAAACCTACGTAATACTTGTGCTTACTATTGTCCTCAGGGTTCGAGGGACACTTATGTAAAACCTACGTAAACTCATACATACTACTGTCCTAGGGTTATGAAGGACACTTACGTAAAACCTACGTAAACCCCCGCGTACCACTGTCCTCGGGTTAAGAAGGGCACTTACATAAAACCTACGTAAACCTCGTACGTACTACTGTTCTCGGGTTAGGAAGAACACTTATGGTTACCTCTAGTCTAGTACATACACACATGGGCAGCCCCCACTAAATGAACATACAATTGACTTAGTTTATAATGCATGGTGATGCAACGGACCTACTATTACGAACTTACTTACTGTGAACTCGCTCAACTAGTTGTTGACTTTCTGTTACATGCCTTGTAGGACCATAGGTACTCATGGAGCTTGCACGGGAGGCACAGTCGTTGTGGGCATGGATTGTGGATGTTTTGATGAAAACATTATGACTCTTTAAACTTAACACTTGTGTTGGATTTTCATACTATGCTTCCGCTACTTATACTATGTTTTGAAATGAACACCAATTGTATTGTGATGAATTACATTTACACTTACTTATTATTTACATGTTCAATATGATTGGTGGCTTGATCCTGGTCATGTCACGCCTCTAAGCGGTGGTACTCCGCGTGTGGATTTTGGGGGTGTGACATTACATTTTTTGGAAAGTTTTTCATCATTTTCTTTAAAAACTTTTTCTTTTTCCAGCATTTCTTTGCATTTTTCTTTGAAAATGTTTTCGATTTTTGTGAATCCAAGATCTCTTGTTCTGAATTGCTCATCTTTTTCAGTACAAGCTCTGCACGGTTCCATGCATTTCTTGCACTGTTCAACAGTTTCAGGTAAGATGATAGAATCAGAATTTACCTCAGTGATTGGCACTTCGGTGTTTTCAGTTGCCTCTGTCTGCTTCTGATCAGCATCATTCAGCTTTTCTTCAACACTGACTTCATCACCAGCATCACCAGCTACCAAATTCTCATTCTTTTCTTCATCTTCTTCTTTCTTCACATCTTCTCCAATCTGCTGTTCTTCAGTAACAGCTTTCTCTACTTCTTCATTTTTGATTTCCTTCACAACCTCCACTTCAACAACTTCTGTGTTAACCTCTTCAGCAACCTTCTTCAGATTGTTCACCATCTCTTCAACATTCTTCTTCATTCTTTCTTCATCCCTTTTTCTCAGACACGATGTCATGGCATATCTGATCTCCTTTTCAAGCCTTTTAGCATATGTGTCATCTTTCATCACATTTCGATAATATTCGGCTCTCAATGGGACTACGAGAAGAACATCATCAAAAATTATGTCTTTCATTGGAACAACCGGTTCTCCTTCTCTGTTGTAATAACACTCTCTCTTCTTATCCCATCTTCTGTTGCTGATAGCACTTTCATACTCTTCCTGCATGTCATCCATTCTGTTGTAGACCACGTTTCTTTCTTTGTAAGTCTTCTCACTCAAAATCTCTTCTCAAGTTTTCTCTTTGACCTCAGCAACAACATTTTCTTCTTTGTTTTCAACTGTGTCTTTGTCTTTGTTATCTTCTTTAATTTCAGCAACAAAAATAAACTTTCTTTCCTCTGTTATAGCTCTGCCATGAGCTGTTTTTCGAACATCTCCAAACGATCTTCTTCTGGACAAATAGAGCTCCAATCAAAACCTTCATCATCATGAATTACAAAACAAGCTCTTGATTTTGATTTATCTTTAGGTAAAAGTCTAGAGGCCACACATATAGTTCAGGGTTGTAATCTTATCCTCGCTGGTCAGACTTTTTCTATCGATCTTATCCCTATAGTTCTGGGTAGTTTCGACATTGTTATTGGTATGGATTGGTTATCCCAGCAACAAGCAGAGATCTTATGCAAGGAGAAGATAGTACGTATTCCTCGTTCTGGTAAAGAACCTCTTGAAGTTTAAGGCGACAAGAGTGGTGCAGTGGTTGGCATCATCTCCTTCTTGAAAGCTCAGGAATGTTTACGAAAGGGTCACACTGCCATTTTGGCACTTGTTACTGATGCATCAACGAAAGAGAAGAGAATAGAGGATATCCTAGTTGTACGTGATTTTCCTCAGGTGTTTCCTGAAGACTTACCTGGGCTACCGCCTCATCGCCAGGTCGAATTCCAGATTGAACTAGCTCCTGGAGCAGCACCAATCGCTCGTGCACCGTATCGCGTAGCTCCAACTGAACTGGAAGAACTGTCTAAATAGCTGCAAGAACTCTTGGACAAGGGTTTTATTCGTCCTAGTTCTTCGCCTTGGGGAGCTCCAGTATTGTTTGTGAAAAAGAAAGACGGTACCTTCAGGATGTGCATAGATTACCGTGAACTCAACCAAGTGACTGTGAAGAATCGCTATCCTCTTCCATGTATAGATGACTTGTTCGACCAGCTGCAAGGGTCGAGCTACTACTCCAAGATAGATCTGAGGCCAGGTTACCATCAGCTGAGAGTCCGGGATGAGGACGTCTCCAAAACAGCATTCAGAACTCGTTACGGCCACTACGAGTTCCTTGTCATGCCTTTCGGGTTAACAAACGCACTGGCAGTCTTCATGGATCTAATGAACAGAGTGTGCAAGCCTTACTTAGACAAGTTTGTAATTGTTTTCATCGACGACATCCTGATCTATTCCAAGAGTCAGGAGGAACACGAACAACACTTGCGACTCATTTTGGAACTACTTCGAACGGAACTATGCGACGCACGATTTAGAGCTGGGAGCTGTTATTTTCGCTCTTAAGATATGGTGACACTACCTGTACGGTACCAAGTGCACTATCTATCCCGATCACAGGAGTCTCGAGCATATCTTCAAGCAGAAGGAATTGAACATGCGACAACAACGATGGGTCGAACTACTGAATGATTACGAATGTGCCATCAAGTACCATCCAGGCAAAGCCAATGTTGTGGCCGATGCCCTCAGTCGAAAAGATACTACGCCTAGGCGCGCACGAGCATTGCAACTTACTATCCAGTCTAGTCTTCCAGCACAGATACGAGATGCTCAGGTAGAAGCATTGAAACCAGAAAATGTCAGAGCTGAAGCCTTACGCGGTTCAAGGCAACGATTAGAACGAAGGGAAGACGGCACCTATTATGTAACGGGGCGTATTTGGGTCCCACTTTATGGCAACTTACGCGAGCTAGTAATGGACGAAGCCCATAAGTCTCGCTACTCGGTACATTCAGGTTCGGATAAAATGTACCATGATCTCAAAACTACATATTGGTGGCCTAGCATGAAGGCCCACATAGCGACTTACGTTGGCAAGTGTTTGACCTGTGCGAGGGTCAAGACGGAATATCAGAAACCATCAGGCCTACTTCAGCAACCCAAGATACCACAATGGAAATGGGAGGAAATTTCCATGGATTTTGTTACTGGCCTACCTAGATCTCAGCGTGGAAACGATACTATTTGGGTGATCATGGATCGACTCACAAAGTCTGCTCACTTTTTGGCTATCAAAGAAACAGATAAGTTCTCTACCTTATCAGACGTCTACTTGAAAGAAGTTGTTTTGAGGCACGGAGTGCCAACCTCTATTATTTCGGATCGTTATGCACGATTCACTTCAGAACTATGGCAAGCGATGCACAAAGCTTTCGGCTCACGATTAGACATGAGCACAGCGTATCACCCTCAGACGGATGGGCAGTCTGAGCGTACTATTCAGACTCTAGAAGACATGCTTCGGGCATGTGTTATCGATTTCGGCAACAGCTGGGAAAAGCATCTCCTGTTAGTGGAGTTCTCGTACAATAACAGTTACCACACCAGCATTCAAGCCGCTCCATTCGAGGCATTGTACGGACGTAAATGCCGATCACCTCTTTGTTGGGCAGAGGTGGGTGATAGTCAGATCACAGGTCCAGAAAATGGTAGTTGATGCTACTGAACGGATTGCACAGATACGACAACGAATGGCGGCGGCTGGTGACCGTCGGAAAAGTTACGCTGATAAGCGCAGGAAACCGCTCGAGTTCCAAGTTGGGGATCGAGTGCTACTCAAAGTCTCACCCTGGAAGGGTGTGGTTCGTTTTGGTAAACGAGGCAAACTTAATCCGCGGTACGTCGGACCATTTGAAATCATAGAAAGAATAGGCAAGGTAACCTACAGACTGAACCTACCAGCAGAACTCGGTGCAGTTCACAACATTTTCCACGTGTCGAATCTGAAGAAGTGTCTGTCAGATGAGACCCTCCTTTGAAGGAGCTCACTATCGACGAACAGTTGCGATTCGTCGAGGAACCAATTGAAATCACGGACCGGGATGTTAAGGTCCTCAAGCACACTAGAATACCTCTTGTTCGAGTTCGTTGGAACTCCAGTCGTGGCCCAGAGTTCACCTGGGAATGAGAAGATCAAATGAAACTCAAGTATCCCCGGTTGTTCATAAACAATGCAACTAATACTGAGGCTGAAGCTACTACAGAATTTCGGGACGAAATTCCAAATCAACGGGGGGATGATGTGACACCCCAGGAAAACCAGTAAACGATACAACTTACCTAGCTTCCTCAGTAACCGCATGCTAAATTTCAGGACGAAATTTCTTTCAAGTTGGGGATGATGTGACAACCCGAACTTTCAAGGTTAGTGTCGCCTAGCCTCATAACTTCTAATCCGGTATTATTATTCTTTTCACGCTACGTTTTACCACACGTTGCGTTGAATGCCCGTTACTTGCACTTGTTAACTATAACGTAGACGAAGTGGATCGATTGTGGGTCGGGGTCATGCGTATGTTTGGGCCACCCCCTTTCGGGTTATAACTGTACTCGGTCCACGCATATGGGCTATTTAAGCCCGAAGTCGCACACCGATATAGTTGGGTCGGGTGAAGCCCAAGGGGGTAAATGGATTGTTTGGGGGTCGGTTACTATGGATTATATACACACACAAAGGGGTTATGTGACCTATTAGAAAACACATATCCAAACCCTACCTAGTCCTAGTTATTGTGCGGCAGGAGAACCTTTCCCCCCTTGTCGAAGCCTTTTCCTCTTGAATTCAGCAGGTTAGCAAACATTGTGTAATTAGTTTAGTTCTCTTGTGACACTTGCTAGAACTGCATAGATTAGTATTACTTGATATCCTACATGATGAAATTGTTGTTCATGAAAATAATTGAGAGATCTTGGTTAATCCTATGAATACGTTTTGTGTTAGTGATTAATAATATATGATTTGCTATATGCGATAAATGGATAACATGTGAATTAATCATTAAAACAGGTTGATTGTTTATGCGGGTGGATTCATGATTTTTTGTGTTTTCTAAGTGGTAGTTTTCATTGTATACAATTAGTGCTCACATAGTTACGAACAAATTAATGAAACTGTTGAAACTTTGTGAAGAGTGATGGAATCTAGGGTTGCACGGTTATGTATAACAATTGATAGATTACATTAATTGTCATGGTTTGAAATATAAAGCTTGAGTCAGAAGGTGGAAGTTGTATTCATGTTTATGGCTCGGTAATGATAAGGGATATGTTTGTACATAGGATATCTTTGTTCAAGCTTTTATATGATGAAAGAACTGTGTATGTGTTACTAGCCAATAATGTGAAACAATAATTCTTCATGATATCGAGGCTTCTTGAGGGTAATCATGTATGCAGGAGAGTTGAATAGGGATTTAATTGAGTATGACAAATAATGAGATTTGGACTAATAATTATATAATCTGTTTTGGGGTTGTGGGAAAATGGGTGTCACGCAAATGAATGGGCCGGTGCATCTGTTTGGGCCACATAATTAAAATGGCACAACTTAATCTGTGATGGACCGCATGAAGTTGATTTAAAATTTGGGCCTCAATTGTAATTGGGCTACACTTTTGGTACTAAACATAAGTCAGTGATTAATGAACCGCATAAGACCGATTGCATTTTGGGCCCCTAAACCGGTTGAATCGAATAGCGGGTGTTAACTTGCTATAAGTTGGGTGTAGTATGAATTTGTGATGTGAACGTATATATATAACTTGAATGCTCGCTATAACTCGTGTGATAATACGTGCCAAGCTTGTTCATACTTGCATAGTAAAGGTATGTGATTTATGTGTGTAAGTAACTGACTGGTACTGAAACCCTATTAGGATTGGAGTGATCGAACTGTGTACACCTACTTTAATCTTACCGAGCAAACCAAGGTGAGTTCACACTCTTACCAAGGCATGGGATTCCTGGTGGGTAGGGAATGGGATTGAAGGAATGGGATTGAACAATTACTTGGACTTACACTCTTACTAGACTATCTACCATCGTCCTCGGTTGCGAAGGACCCTTACGTAAAACCTACGTAATACTTGTGCTTACTACTGTCCTCAGGGTTCGAGGGACACTTATGTAAAACCTACGTAAACTCATACATACTACTGTCCTAGGGTTATGAAGGACACTTACGTAAAACCTACGTAAACCCCCGCGTACCACTGTCCTCGGGTTAAGAAGGGCACTTACATAAAACCTACGTAAACCTCGTACGTACTACGGTTCTCGGGTTAGGAAGAACACTTATGGTTACCTCTAGTCTAGTACATACACACATGGGTAGCCCCCACTAAATGAACATACAATTGACTTAGTTTATAATGCATGGTGATGCAACGGACCTACTATTACGAACTTACTTACTGTGAACTCGCTCAACTAGTTGTTGACTTTCTGTTACATGCCTTGCAGGACCATAGGTACTCATGGAGCTTGCACGGGAGGCGCGGTCGTTGTGGGCATGGATTGTGGATGTTTTGATGAAAACATTATGACTCTTTAAACTTAACACTTGTGTTGGATTTTCATACTATGATTCCGCTACTTATACTATGTTTTGAAATGAACACCAATTGTATTGTGATGAATTACATTTACACTTACTTATTATTTACATGTTCAATATGATTGGTGGCTTGATCCTGGTCATGTCACACCTCCAAGCGGTGGTACTCCGCGTGTGGATTTTGGGGGTGTGACATTACATTTTTCGGAAAGTTTTTCATCATTTTCTTTAAAAACTTTTTCTTTTTCCAGCATTTCTTTGCATTTTTCTTTGAAAATGTTTTCGATTTTTGTGAATCCAAGATCTCTTGTTCTGAATTGCTCATCTTTTTCAGTACAAGCTCTGCACGGTTCCATGAATTTTTTGCACTATTCAACAGTTTCAGGTAAGATAATAGAATCAGAATTTACCTCAGTGATTGGCACTTCGGTGTTTTCAGTTGCCTCTGTCTACTTCTGATCAGCATCATTCAGCTTTTCTTCAACACTGACTTCATCACCAGCATCACCAGCTACCAAATTCTCATTCTTTTATTCATCTTCTTCTTTCTTCACATCTTCTCCAATCTGCTGTTCTTCAGTAACAGCTTTCTCTACTTCTTCATTTTTGATTTCCTTCACAACCTCCACTTCAACAACTTCTGTGTTAACCTCTTCAGCAACCTTCTTCAGATTGTTCACCATCTCTTCAACATTCTTCTTCATTCTTTCTTCATCCCTTTTTCTCAGACACGATGTCATGGCATATCTGATCTCCTTTTCAAGCCTTTTAGCATATGTGTCATCTTTCATCACATTTCGATAATATTCGGCTCTCAATGGGACTACGAGAAGAACATCATCAAAAATTATGTCTTTCATTGGAACAACCGGTTCTCCTTCTCTATTGTAGTAACACTCTTTCTTCTTATCCCATCTTCTGTTGCTGATAGCACTTTCATACTCTTCCTGCATGTCATCCATTCTGTTGTAGACCACGTTTCTTTCTTTGTAAGTCTTCTCACTCAAAATCTCTTCTCGAGTTTTCTCTTTGACCTCAGCAACAACATTTTCTTCTTTGTTTTCAACTGTGTCTTTGTCTTTGTTATCTTCTTTAATTTCAGCAACAAAAATAAACTTTCTTTCCTCTGTTATAGCTCTGCCATGAGCTGTTTTTCGAACATCTCCAAACGATCTTCTTCTGGACAAATAGAGCTCCAATCAAAACCTTCATCATCATGAATTACAAAACAAGCTCTTGATTTTAATTTATCTTCAATCAATTTTGGCTCTTCTTTGCTTCTGTGATAGATCGCCTTTCGGTAATAATCATCGTTGAAAGGTCTCTCAGATTCAGCAACTTCAGAATTTCTGCATTCTCTCTTGAAATGACCCTTTTGCTTACATCTAAAGCAGGTCACTTTGGATTTATCGAATCCAAGCTTCGTTGACGGACCACCAAGAGATTGTTTTCCGGTAATCTCCATATATCTCTGAGCTCTGCGAATGCAACTAGCTAAACACCAACGAATATCTATGAGCTCCATCTCTTCCGGATCTGTCACACCCCAATTTTCCACGTGTCACCGGTGGGCCCGGTGGGGAGTACGTGACGTAGTTGATATCATCATAGTCAAACCACACAATTTAAATGCACAGCGGAAGCAAAATATATTACAATCCGATATGAAGTAATATCCAAGTATTACAAACGGAAAGTAAAAGATCCACAGGCGGATCGCAAAATAATATAAAACATTGTTCAACAGACTTCAGGCATCTAAGCTTGCGAGACTTCTATTTGATGCTAGGAGAAACCAGCCTATTACACGTAGTACCTGCACTTAGTCTTTTTGGGAAAATACGTCAGTTTTCACTGGTAAATACAATTTAACTGACTCATTTTGAAAAGGTTTTAAAAATTGATTTAAATGCCCGAGGCACAAAACATTTTATAACTTGGGACAATTATTTGCCTATAATCTTGTAAAAGAATTATATGTTTGTTAGTGTTCAGTGTCCGGGTCGTGCCGGATTAAAGTTTAATAGACACACCACATAGTATAGTTCCTCCGCGAGATTTCCTCTCGTACCGACTGTTATACTTTATTTAATGCACTACGGTGTACGCCTACACCCGTATGCTAAGGTCGTGGCCATTCTTTGAATGATGCCAAGGATATCCGGGACATGGTCATTAAGCCCCCGAAGGCGTTATACAAACAAAACAACATTTTCAAACGGGTTATTTGACTACTCTTAACCACCGACCGGTTAAGGTCAATTACCCGACCAAGCGGTATTTTATATACCGTATCCCAAGCCCGTATAGGGAAAATAAGTTAAACGTATTTACCTGAGCTAAATATAAATTTAATCCCAGCCGTATACCACCAAGCAAGTACAAATAGCTTTTACTGGGCTCCTAAATCTGGAACGAAGGTTTTTAATAACCTGTTAGATTTCTAACGGGTCTTTAATTTGGCCTAAGCCTAGACCGGTTAGTTCTTAAATGAAGATTACGGTTTAAACGCACGATAAGGCGGAGACCGTTTTTAGAATGTGGTTTTGACCCAACAAGCTTGCATACTTGTTTAATATGGGTAACTTAATCACATTCTAGATTTTGAGACCGAAATGATATGGTTTAACCCGTTTCGGCTATAATGGGTAAACTAGTTACCTACGCCGATCCGAACGCATAAAGTGCGTAACGAGCAACCATAAGAGTCAAATACAAGTTTCCGAGGTTAATATGCCAAAAAAATGTTGTGATATCAGAATGATACCTTCCATTATGCCCCAAATGGTTTTAAACCCAAACTGTGCCTCATAAGGGCATTTTGGTCACTTTAAAGGGTGTAAAAGGGTTTAAATGACATTCTGAGTTACAGGTCTGAACAAATCAGTAAACCTACTCATTTTACCATGTTATAACAGTAGGGTATTGATCCTATTGCGAAATTTATCAATCTTAACCATTCTAGACACCGTAGGGGCGTTTTGGTAATTTCACTTGGGCCTAAAAGGTCAAAGCTGGAATTCTGATCTCAAGATATTCTCCAACTGTTTAAAATATAAAATTTTACTGAATACATCAGTAGGTTTCAACCTTATATGCTTAAATTGGTTCTAGCACATACTTATGTGTTAAAAACGCTTAAAAATGCGATTTGGAGCCATTTCCGGGTTTTATATAAAATGCTGATATTTTTAAAATTACAGAAGGCTCCAAATAATTTATTTAACATATTAGATCAGTAGAAAAAGGTTTGGGGTCAATCGGATTTATAAAACTCATTTTATAGCCCAAAAGGGCAAAACCGGCATTAGCCGAATTAAGCTTAGAACACTAAGTTATGCTCAGCCTAAAATTAAATAAAAATTTCTAAAAATCCCAAAATATTATTTTAATACAGTAGGTATCAAGTTTTGTACAAAAATTTGGGTTTAGATAGGCTATATGCAATTTATGCTATTTAATTACTAAAGAAGCTTCTAATTACGCTATTGAGCATAACTCCTAATCTAGACCTCAAACTGATGTCAAATTTTATGGACAAGTTTATAATTCAGTAGTGAAGGTTTCTATCCTCTCACATTTTCAAAAATATCGTTTTAAGGTCAAAAGGGCATAACGGTCAACAATTTGGCATATAACGGAAACTTGCAAATGAATAGGATAACTAAGGATTCAGGTTGTATAACCTCAGAGGGTTACACTAACCTATAAAATGATCCTAAAGGAATCCTAAGGTATATCTAAATAAGTCTAATTCGGGTCAGAACTGAAAGTCAAAGCATGTTCAACTATAAAATGATCCTAAAGGAATCCTAAGGTATATCCTAAAGGAATCCTAAGGTATATCTAAATAAGTCAACTTTCGCGACTTTCGGCTCCGAACCGGGCCTATACTTAGAATTGTCGGGTTGAATCATGCTTAGACATGTTCAACTAATATTTACCAAGTTATTAATGTGGCAAAACTGATTTTATGACTTCTAATTTAATAGTTATGCATTTTGTTTAAAACTAACCCGTTTGACTTTAAGTTGACCCGACAATTAAACTAAGTAACGTGGTAATTAGGAGGCACCCTTTTAAGGGTTAATTACCTACCTAATTACGGTCACATAGCCATGTTCGTTGCGAACCATGGCTTAGCCGTTTAAAAGTCAAAGCGTTTATCGAAACGCTTGACCTTACGGCTATAACCGCTAAATAATTAAACTAGGAATGAAAGGATACTCACAAAGGGTCCAAGCAAGGATGGAAATGACCTTGGATGTTCAGGTGTGAAGCACTAAGGCCCCAACTTAGAACAATTCAGATCATGGGTGAAATGAGAGCAAGAATTAAGTGGGTTTATATAGGAAAGCAAGGACCGTTAGGATCGTTTCTTGGTAAACGTGATCAAATCTGGACCGTACACCTTTACCCACGGTTTTGGTAAACAATGGGCGCCCCAAAACAGCCCCTAGGTTGATAAAAACCCACTTGAAACACCTGGAAACAGCTGGAACAGCTGGTAACAGCTGGTAACAACTGGAAATTAAGTTTCTGAAATGGCAGTTTTGGTCCCTGCATGCTTCTAGCCCCTTTCTGATGTGTTTGAGGCCCGTTAAACCATTTTTAAGCCTCTATAATGATGCCTAAACATGAGGGACATGAAACATGCTCAAGAATATGTCGGATGTCGGTTCGTTTGGTCGTACGGTCACGTTGTGCGTCTAATTACGACGAAACACGAACGGACGCGAAAAACGATCCAAACGACGCGACGAATGGAAATTTTATCATGGAGATCACTAAAATAAAATATTTTAGTGCTTACATAAATTTTTGGGTGTCCGGGGATATTCAAAATGCGAGATATGCGCAAAAGTGCAAACTTGTGCACTTTTTGACACTTTTAGTCCCTGCATGACATAAAAGTTTATTTTTGCGTACCAAACACCTCTAAACCTATATCTAAGCTATATAAAGGATAAATAGGGTATGTTAACTTATGGACATATTCCGGTAGGTCCGTTACCATACGATTCAACCCCCTTTTGCAGTTTGACGCAATTAGTCCCTTAATTGCGCAAAATAGCGCGAAATGCCGTTTAATGATATCTAAGCCTTCCATGGCCCATAATAATCATTCCCAAGCATATATTTAAATATTACTACGCTCCTGTTTGCTTTAATGGTCACCGAATGGCGTAGATTCAAAAGTTGACGCTTTAGGCCCCTCTATTGCGCAAACTTGCGCATTTCATCATTTATTAGCATTGAAGCCTCATCTAATCCATATTAGGCATTCTTGAAAGTATTATCAAACATCACGATGCTTCGGGTCCGCCAAAAGGTCATTCAGAGGTATAATTAAACATATTGACACTTTTAGCCCCTCTAACTTGCAAAGTTGCGCGTAACTTTACTTATAGGCATAAAAACCTTAGTTGGCCATTACTTGGCATTCCCGAGAGTATAATTAAATATCATGAAGCTCCCGATTTGTTAAAAGGTCACTCAGAGGTAAGAATTAACATGTTGACGCTTTTAACCCTTCATTGCGCAAACTTTCAATTCATTACGCAAACGGCTACACTTTATCATCAAGCGGCACATTTGTGAACATCACCATCGTGAGAGGTTATTTAGAAACTTATTTTAGGTATGCTAACACTTCCAGTCCTTTAAAAATCAAATTTTTCGATTTTTCGAAAAAGTAGTTCCTAAACTTCGCTGTTTGACTTCATCAGGGTTTATTACACGTGTCAATACCTCATTGGACGTGATTTTACAAGGTGTTACATCCTCACCCCCTTAAAAGAAATCTCGACCTCGAGATTTGCTAAAATGCTGTAAGTTCCTTTTGTCGCATAACGGACTTAACTTTCATAGCATGTCTGGAGTCTTTCCGAGCTCCCAAGTTGACCTCCATAATAGGTACATGTATCCTTTTGGGGCTTCTTTACCTACCGATCTCAGTCGATCTAGGTTTCTTATCATATCATAAATCTGCATATTATGCGATAATGTTTCTCGACTTATTGGTGAAACACATCCTTAAATCATCAGTGTGGGTCGCATTGCGAGCTCCACTAAGCTCCTTATATAGGTTTTAGCTTATAAGCTAGTTGATCTTAATACATTCGATTCCTTCGAATGGTTATATATATTAGAGCTCAACTAGCTTGATAATTAACAGATTGGTACACCCTTCCAGGGTGATATCTTTGTTGAACTTTATCCCTCAATCAAAAACTTAGGAGGGTTGCTACATTCCTTAATCCTTGATTTTTTTTTCTGCCGAATACTGGCAACCTATAGATGATTACGGATTTGCACGATCTTATTTGTTGTTTCCAAGGAAACTTTCAGATCCTGATAATTGGACTTACCAATTTTCTGTCTAACAATAGATGTTTAACATCTCATCTATACAAGGTCTCCCAAGGAGCAGCCTTAATACTTATATCAACTATTATAGAAAAGCTTATCATAAGGTGAGATGGTTATTCCAACCACTGCTTAAAGCTAATCTTAAGGAATAGCTAATCCTTACAGCTAGTCGAACAAATCGACGATCCTGGGCAGTTGATGGCGATTCTTAATCGTTTCCTAATTAGGGTTGCGGTAGTGAATGCATAAGCAAAATGAACCATCTTTCTTAATTAACTATATCGAATCCTCATAATATCGAGTTAGGCTATATGAATCATTTATTTTAAAACTTACTTAATCAGGGTTTCGATTCTTCCAATGATGGTACTAGCCACCTTGGAGATTTCATAATAGAACAGCCCTAAATAGGATACAAATCTTAACTCTACTTGCCTCTCAGGATGTGAATAGGGTAATTATAGGAGAAAATAATCAAGATACAAGGAGGTTATAGAGATTTTTCCATATCTCAGGTCCTAGTTCATCCATCATTGCTTGTGTCAAAAATGACACGTTTATGTTACGAGTCCACGAATTCCTTAATCGGGAACATTCATTTGGACAGTTCCATTATGGATATCTTCTTTGAATACCATTAGTTGACTTTAGTACCCTATGAACATCGGGATATCTTTGTGGTCCCATGCATTAAACCTCCATACTGATCAGGCATGGAAGCAATCTATGGGACATTTTAAGATACACAAATCTTCATATGGCGCTTTTATCATGCTATCTGGTATTCGCAATTAATGGAGATTGAAAAGATATCAACCAGGTGCTACCGTGTCACACCCCGATATTTCCACGTATTACCGGTGGGCCCGGTGGGGAGTACGTGACGTAGTTGATATCATCATAGTCAAACCACACAATTTAAATGCACAGCGGAAGCAAAATATATTACAATCCGATATGAAGTAATATCCAAGTATTACAATACGGAAAGTAAAAGATCCACAGGCGGATCGCAAATAAAATAAAACATTGTTCAACAGACTTCAGGCATCTAAGCTTGCGAGACTTCTATATGATGCCAGGAGAAACCAGCCTATTACGCGTAGTACCTGCACTTAGTCTTTTTGGGAAAATACGTCAGTTTTCACTGGTAAATACAATTTAACTGACTCATTTTGAAAAGGTTTTTAAAAATTGATTTGAATGCCCGTGGCACAAAACATTTTATAACTTGGGATAATTATTTGCCTAATAATCTTGTAAAAGAATTACATGTTCGTTCTGCGTTCAGTAGCCCGGGTCATGCCGGGTTAAAGATTAATAGACACACCACTTAATATAATTCCGCCGCGAGACTTCTCTCGTACCGACAATTATACATGTTGTACAGCACTACGGGTGTACGCCTACACCCGAGTGCTAAGGTCGTGGCCATTCTTTGAATGATGCCAAGGATATCCGGGACATGGTCATTAAGCCCCCAAAGGCGTTAAACAAACAAAACAGCATTTTCAAACGGGTTAATTTGACTGCACATAACCAAGACCGGTTAAGGTCAATTCCCCGACCAAGCGGTATTTTATATACCGTACCCCAAGCCCGTATAGGGAAAATAAGTTAAACGTATTTACCTGAGCTAAATATAAATTTAATCCCAGCCGTATACCACCAAGCAAGTACATATAGCTTTTACTGGGCTCCTAAATCTGGAACGAAGGTTTTTAATAACCTATTAGATTTCTAACGGGTCTTTAATTTGGCCTAAGCCTAGACCGGTTAGTTCTTAAATGAAGATTACGGTTTAAACGCACGATAAGGCGAAGACCGTTTTCGAATGTGGTTTTGACCCAACAAGCTTGCATACTTGTTTAATATGGGTAACTTAATCACATTCTGGATTTTGAGACTGAAATGATATGGTTTGACCCGTTTCGACTAAAATGGGTAAACTAGTTACCTACGCCGATCCGAACGCATAAAGTGCGTAACGAGTAACCATAAGAGTCATATACAGGTTTCCTAAGTTAATATGCCTTAAACATGTTGTGATATCAGAATGATACCTTCCATTATGCCCCAAATGGTTTTTAAACCCAAACTATGCCTCATAAGGGCATTTTGGTCATTTTAAAGGGTGTAAAAGTGTTTAAATGATATTCTGAGTTACAGGTCTGAATAAATCAGTAAACCTACTCATTTTATTAAGTTATAACAGTAGGGTAAAAGTCCTATTTGAAATTTATCAATCTTAACCATTCTAGACTCCGTAGGGGCGTTTTGGTAATTTCACATATGCTTAAAAGGTCAAAACTGGAATTCTAATCTTAAGATATTCTCCTACTGTTTAAAATATAAAATTTTACTGAATACATCAGTAGGTTTCAACCTCATATGCTTAATTAGGTTCTAGTACATACTTTTGCGTTAAAAACGCTTAAAAAGGCGATTTGGAGCCATTTCCGGGTTTTATATAGAAAGCTGATATTTTTAATATTCCAGAAGGCTCAAAATAATTTATTTAACATATTAGATCAGTAGAAAAAGGTTTGGGGTCAATCGGATTTATAAAACTCATTTTATAGCCCAAAAGGGCAAAACCGGCATTAGCCGAATTAAGCTTAGAACACTAAGTTATGCTCAGCCTAAAATTAAATAAAAATTTCTAAAAATCCCAAAATATTATTTTAATACAGTAGGTACAAAGTTTTGTATAAAAATTTGGGTTTAGATAGGCTATATGCAATTTACGCTATTTAATTACTAAAGAAGCTTCTAATTACGCTATTGAGCATAACTCCTAACCTAGACCTCAAACTGATGTCAAATTTTATGGACAAGTTTATAATTCATTAGTGAAGGTTTCTATCCTCTCACATTTTCAAAAAATATCGTTTTAAGGTCAAAAGGGCATAACGGTCAACAATTCGGCATATAACGGAAACTTGCAAATGAATAGAATAACTAAGGATTCAGGTTGTATAACCTCAGAGGGTTATACTAACCTATAACATGATCCTAAAGGAATCCTAAGGCATATCTAAACTAAGCTAAATCGGGTCAGAACTGAAAGTCAAAGCAAAAGTCAACTTTTGCGACTTTCGGTTCCGAACCAAGCCTATACTTAGAATTGTCGGGTTGAACATGCTTAGACATGTTCAATTAATAATTACCAAGTTATTAATATGAGAAAACTGATTTTATGGCTTCTATATTAATAGTTATGTATTTATTTAAAACTAACCCGTTTGATTTTTATTTGACCCGACAATTTAACTAAGTAAACGTGGTAATTAGGAGGTGCCCTTTGGAGGGTTTAACACCCACCTAATTACGGTCACGTAGCCATGTTCGTTGCGAACCATGGCTTAGCCGTTTAAAAGTCAAAGCGTTTATCGAAACGCTTGACTTTTCGGCTATAACCGCTAAACAATAAAACTAAGAACGAAAGGATACTCACAAAGGGTCCAAGCAAGGATGGAAATGACCTTGGATGTTCAGGTATGAAGCACTAAGGCCCCCACTTAGAACAATTAAGATCATGGGAGAAATGAGAGCAAGAATTAAGTGGGTTTATATAGGAAAGCAAGGACCGTTAGGATCGTTTCTTGGTAAACGTGATCAAATCTGGACCGTACACCTTTACCCACGGTTTTGGTAAACAATGGGCGCCCCAAAACAGCCCCTAGGTTGATAAAAACCCACTTGAAACAAGTGGAAACAGCTGGAACAGCTGGTAACAGCTGGTAACAGCTTGAAATTAAGTTTCTGAAATGGCAGTTTTGGCCCCTGCATGCTTCTAGCCCCTTTCTGATGCGTTTGAGGCCCGTTAAACCATTTTTAAGCCTCTACAATGATGCCTAAACATGAGGGACATGAAACATGCTCAAGAATATGTCGGATGTCGGTTCGTTTGGTCGTACGGTCACGTTGTGCGTCTAATTACGACGAAACACGAACGGACGCGAAAAACGATCCAAACGACGCGACAAATGGAATTTTATCATGGCGATCACTAAAATAAAATATTTTAATGCTTACATAAATTTTTGGGTGTCCGGGGATATTCAGAATGCGAGATATGCGCAAAAGTGCAAACTTGTGCACTTTTTGACACTTTTAGTCCCTGCATGACATAAAAGTTTATTTTTGCGTACCAAACACCTCTAAACCTATATGTGTCACACCCCCATTTCCACGTGTCACCGGTGGGCCCGGTGTGGGGTACAGTGACGTAGTTGGCATCGTCATAGACAATCAACACAATATAATAATGCACAGCGGAAGCAGAATAGAAACATTTCAACTTTTAAATAAAGTGTAATAATAAATATCACAGTAGTTGAAATGGATCCACAGGCGGATCAAATGAAATAAGATAAAAATAGTTCAACAGATATAATGTCGTCCGAGTTTGCGAGACTATTGGGGACGCTCTTTAGGAAACAGCCAGCCTATTTCGTATAGTACCTGCACTTAACCTTTTGGGAAAAATACGTCAGTTTACACTGGTAAATACAAATCAACCGACTCATTTTGAAAATGATTTAAAATTTATTTAAATGCACAAGGCATAAATATTTTTATTAACTTGGGATAATTATATAATATAAACTTGTGAACGATTTACATGCACTTATATCTCTGGTGGCCCGGGATCTACTGTCCGGGCTAGAGATTTAATTGACACACCACATTAAAGAGTTATACACGACGGGTGTACGCCTACACCCCGTGCTCTGGTCGTGGCCATCTCGTAAGATAATGCCAAGGATATCCGGGACATGGTCAATAACCCCCCAAAGCCTTTAAGTAAGACAAAACTGTTTAAACGAAGTCGCACAAGCTATTCAAGACTGTACACCTATAAGGCGCAGGACTTGTGCGCCCGATCAAGCGGTAATTTAAATACCGTACCCCAAGCCCGTATAGGGAAAATAAGTCAAAATGTATTTACCTGAGCAAGTATAAGTCACAAACGATAAGTGTTGGTAGCTTTTACCGGGCCTCCTAATCTGGAACAAAGGTTTATAATTAACCTATTAGATTCCTAACGGGTCTTTTATTTAAGCCTAAGCTTTGACCGGTTAGTTTTAGGAATGATGCGGTTTACGCACGATTAAACGAAAGACCGGATAGAATGTGATTTAGACCCGACAAGTTTGAATACTTGTATAATATGGGTATACTAAATACATTCTGGATTTTGAAATAAAAATGATATCGTTTGACCCGTTTCGGTCAATTTACGCAAACTAGTTACGTAAACCGAACCGAACGCGAAAAGGGCGATACGGGTAGCCAAAAGATTCAAATGCAAGTTCCCTGAATTAATATGCTTAGAATGTGATATCATATCAGTAAGTTATGTTCTATATTGCCCGGAATAGTTTTAAACCCAATTTATGCCTTAGAAGGGCATTTTGGTCATTTAAAAGATGATACAAGGGTAAAATTAGAAATCTGAGTTTCGGGTCTGGTTCATACAGTAAATATACTTAATATAACATATTATATCAGTAGGGTATGACCCATATACCAAATTTATCATTTAAAACCAAACTATGCACCGTAGGGGCAATTTAGTAATTTCACAAGGGCTAAAAACGCCAAAACTGGAAGTCTGAGTTCATATACTTATACTTACTGTTTTTATATGAAAATATGCTAAACACATCAGTAGGTATAGGTCTTATATGTTTAAAACAAGTATAACGCTTACTATGCGCTTAAAACGCTAAAAATACGATTTAAGGGCGTTTTCGGGTTTTCACAATAAATCTGAGATTTTTATATTTCCAGAATACTTAAAATAATTTATTCATCATATAAAATCAGTAGAAAAAGGTTTCGGGTCAAAAGGATGTGTAAAACTCATTTTATGACTAAAACGGTCAAAACCGACATAAGCCGACATGACTAGGCGACCTAGGATCCGTTCAGCCAAAAATTAATCAAAAATCATCAAAATTCCCAGAATATTATATTACATCAGTTGGTAAAAAGTTTTGTACCAAAACGTGGCCAGAAACGGGTTCTACGCAAAAAGGACCGTTTATGTAAATTTATAATATAGTTTTACGCTAATGGCCATAACTCACAATCTGGACCACCAACTGATCCGAAACTTTCGGTGCAAGTTTATATAATAAAAATAAAGATTTCTATCCTTTCACTTTTCCAAAAATCCCGTTTTAAATCAAAAAGGGCAAAATAGTCAACTTTATGCATAAACCGGAAACATGCATTCGAATAAGCTAAGCATAGACTCAATCAAAGAAAATTCCAGAAAGTTTAACTAAAATAAAAATAGTCAAAAATACTTTCCAATACAGATCTCGAACATGCATGTACGAATCCGAATCGATAGTCTACGAAATAATCGTTTTACAAGACTTTCGGTTCCGATCCGTGGCTATACTATAGATTGTCGAGTTGATGATGATTAAAACACATTCTTATATATATTACAAGTTATTTTTAATGATCAATCAGGTTGCATGTCATCTATATCATTAATCATGTCATTTTTCACAAAAATCGCTTCTGTTGACTTTTTAGAAATAGGTTTGACTCGACATTAAGCATGCATGTAGTGGGAATCAGTTAGTACCCTTTAGAGGGTTTGTTTCCCACATAAATACCAATCTATAACAAGTTTCAATTCGAGAAATGACTGAAAGAAATCCGTTTAATCAGAAAGTCAAAGGTTATGAACACCCAGTTTGACTTTTAGCAATAATCACTACAAAAACGGATTAAAGAACGAATTGAAGGCTTACAAGAGTCCTATAGATGTTTAGTGAACACTAGGATCGGCCTTGTTGCTCAGATTTCCTCCAGAAAGCTTGCTTGAAGTCCTTGAATATTGAGAGCACTTGGTTACAATGGAAAATGATCAAGAAATGTGATCAAGACCTGATTTAAAGCCAAAATTTCGAGGCCACTGTAGTAGTAGCCATGCAAGACATGTCATTGGTGCATTTGGAGGCGAAACCAGCTGTTAGGCACCCAAAATCGGACTCAAATAACCCATTTTCGAAGTTTCTGTCGCTGGGCAACCCACGCGGCCCGCTTGGGCTTTCCCAGGTGGGTCGCCTGACCCTGGTTCAGCCAAAACAACTTTCAATTGTTGACAGCTTTGACCCCTGAACTTGTACGCGATGTTTCGGCTATTTTTCTCGACCCGTAAACCCCCAAACTTGGTTTTTAAGAACCTTAGGACTTTTACCAACATGGTAATGCCCTCGGATAACTTTGCGCTCAACCGAAAAGCCCTGAAATTCGACGTTGACGCTTTTAGTCCCTTAAGTACGGTTTTGGCCATAACTTTCTCATACGTTAACGAAACTTCATGAAATTTTTACCACATATTCTAGTGAGTATATTTTAGCTATACAAAGCTTCGGGTCTGCCAAAAGTTCACTCAGAGGTATAAATTAAACATGTTGACACTTTTGGCCCCTATAGTTCACAATACTTCACTTTTGGGCAATTTCCGCGTCGTATGATCCATGAACCACCCGTTAAAGGTTATAAACATTATGTGGGGTTATCATAGAGCCTATTTATCCATTGTTGACACTTTGGACCCTTACGTTCCATAGTTTTCACTGTTTGTCACTTTTAGTCCCTCTAAAGTATGTTTTCACATAACGGAACCTTATGACATGTGTCAAGACATTATTGGACGAAATTTTTCGAGGTGTTACAATATGTAAGGTATATAAAGGATAAATAGGGTATGTTTAACTTATGGACATATTCCGGAAGGTCCGTTACCATACGATTCGACTTCCTTTTGCAGTTTGTCGCAATTAGTCCCTTAATTGCGCAAAGTAGCGCGAAATGCCGTTTAATGATATCTAAGCCTTCCATGGCCCATAATAATCATTCCCAAGCATATATTTAAATATTACTACGCTCCTGATTGCTTAAATGGTCACCGAATGGCGTAGATTCAAAAGTTGACGCTTTAGGCCCCTCTATTGCGCAAACTTGCGCATTTCATCATTTATTAGCATTGAAGCCTCATCTAATCCATATTAGGCATTCTTGAAAGTATTATCAAACATCACGATGCTTCGGGTCCGCCAAAAGGTCATTCAGAGGTATAATTAAACATATTGACACTTTTAGCCTCTCTAACTTGCAAAGTTGCGCGTAACTTTACTTATAGGCTTAAAAACCTTAGTTGGCCATTACTTGGCATTCCCGAGAGTATAATTAAATATCATGAAGCTCCCGGTTTGTTAAAAGGTCACTCAGAGGTAAGAATTAACATGTTGACGCTTTTAACCCTTCATTGCGCAAACTTTCAATTCATTACGCAAACGGCTACACTTTATCATCAAGCGGCACATTTGTGAACATCACCATCGTGAGAGGTTATTTAGAAACTTACTTTAGGTATGCTAACACTTCCAGTCCTTTAAAAATCAAATTTTTTGATTTTTCGAAAAAGTAGTTCCTAAACTTCGATGTTTGACTTCATCAGGGTTTATTACACGTGTCAATACCTCATTGGACGTGATTTTACGAGGTATTACATCCTCACCCCCTTAAAAGAAATCTCGACCTCGAGATTTGCTAAAATGCTGTAAGTTCCTTTTGTCGCATAACGGACTTAACTTTCATAGCATGTATGGAGTCTTTCCAAGCTCCCAAGTTGACCTCTACATTAAGTACATGTATCCCTTTCGAGCATTCTTAACCTGCCGGTCCTTAATCAATACAGGTTTCTCATCATATCATAGATCTGCCTATCATATGGGTTAATGCTTCTTGACTTATTGGTGAAACACATCCTTAAATCCTTAATGTGTAACGTATTGCGAGATCCGCCAAGCTCCTTAAATAGGATTTAGCTTATAAGCTATTTGATCTTGATACATTCGATTCCTTCGAATGATCTCATATATTCAGAGCTTAACTAGCCTAACAATTAACAGATTGGCACACCTTTCCAGGGTGATATCTTTTGTTGAACTTTATTTCTTAACAAGAACTTAGGAGGTTTGTTATTTCCATGAATCCTTGATTCTCTGCCGAATACTGGCAACTTATAAATGATTATGGATTTGCATGATCTTATTCGTTGTTTCCAAGGCAACTTTCAGATCCTGATAATTGGACTTACCAATTTTCTGTCTAACAATAGATGTTTAACATCTCATCTATACAAGGTCTCCCAAGGAGCAGCCTTGATACTTATATAACAACTATTATAGAAAAGCTAATCTTAAGGTGAGATGGTTATTCCAATCACTACTTACAACTAACCTTAAGGGATAGCTAATCCTTTAAGTCAGTCGAATAAATCGACGATCCTGGGCGGCTGATGGAAATTCTTCATTGTTGCCTAATTAGGGTTGCGGTAATCAATGCATAAGCAAAATGAACCGTCTTTCTTAATTAACTATATCGAATCCTCAGAATATTGAGCTAGGCTATATGAATCCTTTATTTAAAACTTACTTAATCAGGGTTTCGATTCATCCAATGATGGTACTAGCCGTCTTGGAGATTTCATATTAATACAGCCCTAAATGGGATATAAATCTTAACTCTACTTACCTCTCAGGAGGTAACAGGGTAATCTTAGGAGAAGAAAATTCAAGATACAAGGCGGTTGTAGAGATTTTCCAAATTTCAGGCTCCAGTTTACCCATTATTTCTCGTGTCAAATAAATGACACACTCATGTTATAAGTCCACGAATTCCTTAATTGGGAACATTTGCATGAAAACTTCCATTCTGGATATCTTCTTTGAATACCATTAGTTGACTTTAGTACCATATGACCATCGGGATATCTTTGTGGTCCCATGCATTAAACCTCCATACTGATCAGGCATGGAAACAATCTATGGAAAATTTTAAGATACATCAATCCTCATATGGCGCTTTTATCATACTGTCTGGTATTCGCAATCGATTGACATCAAGGAGATATCAACTGTATATGCCGACGCACTTCCTCTAGAGAGAAGATACTTCAAAAATTTACGGTTGAAGGTTTCTGATGGGAACAGAAGAAATGGTTCTTATGATTTCGCTTGTAAGTTTTACCTTACCCTTAATATCTGGGTTCTTACGGAATATTTTCTAAAAGTTTGCTAAGCTTATGGTTTTATGAGAAACTTATCAGTACCCGAAACCAAACGAAATTCTTCAGGAGGGTTAAACGCCTCTATTCTTAATCCTTTTAAACTCAGCTGCAGAATCTTTAACAAATTCGAGGCAGTCTTAGCTTTGACTGGCTATTTCTTAATCTATATAACATGAGTAGCTGAGGTAGATCCTTACTGGACTTACGATGAGCAGGTTTTGAGAACTTTTCATGACTTTTCTTATATCCTTTCAGGCAGCTGTGTTAATTTCAGTTTTGGAGACTAACTTCATTAACGTTGAGGCTCACATCTGTTGCGCCATTAACACTTGTCGCATCTTCTAGCATCGCGACTGTTGTTTGTCCTTTCCGAGTTTTCCATACTCGAAGCTTTGGTATTAAATACCAATTTCAACAAGTGCTCAGGCAGTCCTTATCATGTTTCTTCCTTGAATTGCCAAGGGGTTAACATAAAAAGTCTTGATAACCACTTGCTTCTTATTACCCACAATATGGGTTTAGCTATAAGATGACCAATCCATTCCTATCACTATATCGAATCCCTCTATTTCAATGGAAACAAGGACAGTGGAAAAGAATGGTTTCTAATAACATCCATCTAATATTGCTGAAGCAGTTTCGAGGGTACCATTGGCCAATCCTACTTTATACTTAACGCTTAGAGTTTTTAACAGGCAGATTTAAAGATTTACAAAATCCATTGTCTACAAAAGACTTATCTGAACCTGAATTAAGTAATACTCTAGCATGAGCGTTATTGATAAAGAAGTACCTGTTGCGATGTTGTCATCCTGATTAGCTTCTTGAGCATCCATTTGAGAGTGTCCAGCGTTGGTCTTCTTAGCCTCCCCAGGCTTCTTGGTTTTATTTGGGCAATTACTCCTGATATGCCTTTTCTCGTTGCAACCATAACAGGTTGCATCTTCCAGCTTCTTGCAATCCAACATCTTGTGGCCTTTGGTCTTGCAAATTCCACACAATTTAGCACGTGGGTCTATCATGCATTTTCCAAAATGTTGCTTTCTGCAGTTACTGCATTTGGGTTTTGCCTTCTTTGGCTTGGACTGGTTTGAACCGGCCTTACCCTTTTTGCAACCTTTATTTGGGGTGTCATCGGACTTTTGCTTATGATCCTTTAACGCACGGTCCACAGCGTTGTTTACGGCTACATCTATCATAGCCTGTAACTCGGTGCCCGTTAAATTCAGTCTTGCATCATCATTCTGATTAACTGGATGATTGGGAGTTTCGGAGGGGTCGGCCATGATGATGCTTCGAATGCTACAAACTAAGTGGTAATAATTTATTTAATCATATAGGGAATTGTCGAACTTGATAATTAAATAGCCATGGTGCGAACAAACCATATAGGCCAATAGATAGTATAAGATTTATTTGATTATGTTTTGCCTAGGTTTTTAAATAAACCATCTTTGGCGTTCACACAGAATCTAATCCTTCTTATTAGACAGGGGATATAAGTCACAACTGTCAATGTCGTACAGACACTTTATACAGCACAAAGGCTTTTTTTTAAAGGATTCTTTAGATGGCACAAAGCCTTGTCACAATGACAATCTAAAACATAATCAATGATTCCTTTGGATCGGAAAATTTCATAACTCATTACCTTTTGACAGGAAGTTATGAATAACTATCTTTATCATGAATGCATCTTTGCCCGTAGGCATACATCTAAAAAGGATGTTTTGACATATACATCATGTTCGATGATTATTAGCCATGATTCTATTGACCATTTAGGCTAAAAGAAGGGTTGGAAGATTTCTAATACAAGGATGACAAGTGTGATTTCATCGCATCACCCATTGTCAGGAGTGTTAACACGTTTTCAGGTGTTTAACAAGAATCTGAATCTCTTTAAACAGGTCTTACCATCGTAGCCAGGTCCCTAACGACATTCAAGCTAGGTTATACCCTTTGAGACTCTTTTTAATATAAATACTGGCAGGAAAGGAATGATATTTATTTTATTCAGGATTTTCATTATAATTATCCTATATTTATTTAAAATATAACTATGGCACAAAAAGCCTAGTCACGTAGACAAGTTTAATTTATAACCAGGATTTTCACAGAATCGAGGTATTTGGGTCTGAATCACAGTTCATTACCCTTTCTTGACAGTGAGTTGCAGACTTCTACTGTCTCTTAGTCCCAGAGGACGTTATTTATTACCCGCAGGCACTTCATCCTTAAGGGATGGCTATTTTACTTACAGGGAATTGTAAATAAATCCCAATTTTCAAAGATGGCCTGTGTGATTTATACTGCATCACAATTTGCCCAGCATGTTAACATACTTTCAGATGTTAACCAAACTTTTGGAATGTTTTGGACAGGTTCTACCATCTTGGCCATGTCTATAATGACTCGTGGCTAGGTTTTACCCCGAAGATTCTCTTTTAATATTAAACGTAGAACAATCCTAAGTTGAGATGTTAATTATGGATCTGAATCTAATTATGGAGATACCATCTTGGCCCTGTCTTATATGACACCTGAGCTAGGTCTTGTCCTTTTTAGATTTTGCCATCTTATAATAATGGCAGATCCTATAATAGGAACGTTATTTTAAATCTAACCGTCCCACTAGAATTCATACAGGCACATGGTTGCCCTAAACGGGACTTCTAAGGAGTGATGCTGTCCTTGAAGGGACAGAAGGATAAATATGCCTTTAAAAGGATTACTAAGGAAAACGAGCTTTAATAAAAAGGAGTTTCTTTTTCATTTTATTTCTGAATGCTTCTCCTTGGCTTCATGTTAACCCCAGTCGCAGCACGAAGCTCGGCCTTCCCTAGGCTTCTAATGGGGATAAATTCCATTACGGCTTCTTTGCTTGGCGACGGATATAGAATTTAAAGCAACAATTCTCTGAATACAGATGAAAATATTCCTATGTTAAGTCTAGACTCAGAAGGTCAAGGAATGTGCTATTGTGTCATTGAGATTAAACACAAAAGGCTAGTGTTTAATTCACTCAACGTTGGCTCTGATACCAACCTGTCACACCCCGATATTTCCACGTATTACCGGTGGGCCCGGTGGGGAGTACGTGACGTAGTTGATATCATCATAATCAAACCACACAATTTAAATGCACAGCGGAAGCAAAATATATTACAATCCGATATGAAGTAATATCCAAGCATTACAATACGGAAAGTAAAAGATCCACAGGCGGATCGCAAATAAAATAAAACATTGTTCAACAGACTTCAGGCATCTAAGCTTGCGAGACTTCTATATGATGCTAGGAGAAACCAGCCTATTACGCGTAGTACCTGCACTTAGTCTTTTTGGGAAAATACGTCAGTTTTCACTGGTAAATACAATTTAACTGACTTATTTTGAAAAGGTTTTTAAAAATTGATTTGAATGCCCGTGGCACAAAACATTTTATAACTTGGGATAATTATTTGCCTAATAATCTTGTAAAAGAATTACATGTTCGTTCTGCGTTCAGTAGTCCGGGTCATGCCGGGTTAAAGATTAATAGACACACCACTTAATATAATTCCGCCGCGAGACTTCTCACGTACCGACGATTATACATGTTGTACAGCACTACGGGTGTACGCCTACACCCGAGTGCTAAGGTCGTGGCCATTCTTTGAATGATGCCAAGGATATCCGGGACATGGTCATTAAGCCCCCAAAGGCGTTAAACAAACAAAACAGCATTTTCAAACGGGTTAATTTGACTGCACATAACCAAGACCGGTTAAGGTCAATTCCCCGACCAAGCGGTATTTTATATACCGTACCCCAAGCCCGTATAGGGAAAATAAGTTAAACGTATTTACCTGAGCTAAATATAAATTTAATCCCAGCCGTATACCACCAAGCAAGTACAGATAGCTTTTACTAGGCTCCTAAATCTGGAACGAAGGTTTTTAATAACCTATTAGATTTCTAACGGGTCTTTAATTTGGCCTAAGCCTAGACCGGTTAGTTCTTAAATGAAGATTACGGTTTAAACGCACGATAAGGAGAAGACCGTTTTCGAATGTGGTTTTGACCCAACAAGCTTGCATACTTGTTTAATATGGGTAACTTAATCACATTCTGGATTTTGAGACTGAAATGATATGGTTTGACCCGTTTCGACTAAAATGGGTAAACTAGTTACCTACGCCGATCCGAATGCATAAAGTGCGTAACGAGTAACCATAAGAGTCATATACAGGTTTCCTAAGTTAATATGCCTTAAACATGTTGTGATATCAGAATGATACCTTCCATTATGCCCCAAATGGTTTTTAAACCCAAACTATGCCTCATAAGGGCATTTTGGTCATTTTAAAGGGTGTAAAAGTGTTTAAATGATATTCTGAGTTACAGGTCTGAATAAATCAGTAAACCTACTCATTTTATTAATTTATAACAGTAGGGTATAAGTCCTATGTGAAATTTATCAATCTTAACCATTCTAGACTCCGTAGGGGCGTTTTGGTAATTTCACATATGCTTAAAAGGTCAAAACTGGAATTCTGATCTTAAGATATTCTCCTACTGTTTAAAATATAAAATTATACTGAATACATCAGTAGGTTTCAACCTCATATGCTTAATTAGGTTCTAGTACATACTTATGCGTTAAAAACGCTTAAAAAGGCGATTTGGAGCCATTTCCGGGTTTTATATAGAAAGCTGACATTTTTAATATTCCAGAAGGCTCAAAATAATTTATTTAACATATTAGATCAGTAGAAAAAGGTTTGGGGTCAATCGGTTTTATAAAACTCATTTTATAGCCCAAAAGGGCAAAACTGGCATTAGCCGAATTAAGCTTAGAACACTAAGTTATGCTAAGCCTAAAATTAAATAAAAATTTCTAAAAATCCCAAAATATTATTTTAATACAGTAGGTACAAAGTTTTGTATAAAAATTTGGGTTTAGATAGGCTATATGCAATTTACGCTATTTAATTACTAAAGAAGCTTCTAATTACGCTATTGAGCATAACTCCTAACCTAGACCTCAAACTGATGTCAAATTTTATGTACAAGTTTATAATTCAGTAGTGAAGGTTTCTATCCTCTCACATTTTCAAAAATATCGTTTTAAGGTCAAAAGGGCATAACGGTCAACAATTCGGCATATAACGGAAACTTGCAAATGAATAGGATAACTAAGGATTCAGGTTGTATAACCTCAGAGGGTTATACTAACCTATAACATGATCCTAATAGAATCCTAAGGCATATCTAAGCTAAGCTAAATCGGGTCAGAACTGAAAGTCAAAGCAAAAGTCAACTTTTGCGACTTTCGGTTCCGAACCGAGCCTATACTTAGAATTGTCGGGTTGAACATGCTTAGACATGTTCAATTAATAATTACCAAGTTATTAATATGAGAAAACTGATTTTATGGCTTCTATATTAATAGTTATGTATTTATTTAAAACTAACCCGTTTGACTTTTATTTGACCCGACAATTTAACTAAGTAAACGTGGTAATTAGGAGGTGCCCTTTGGCGGGTTTAACACCCACCTAATTACGGTCACGTAGCCATGTTCGTTGCGAACCATGGCTTAGCCGTTTAAAAGTCAAAGCGTTTATCGAAACGCTTGACTTTTCGGCTATAACCGCTAAACAATAAAACTAAGAACGAAAGGATACTCACAAAGGGTCCAAGCAAGGATGGAAATGACCTTGGATGTTCAGGTATGAAGCCCTAAGGCCCCAACTTAGAACAATTCAGATCATGGGTGAAATGAGAGCAAGAATTAAGTGGGTTTATATAGGAAAGCAAGGACCGTTAGGATCGTTTCTTGGTAAACGTGATCAAATCTGGACCGTACACCTTTACCCACGGTTTTGGTAAACAATGGGCACCCCAAAACAGCCCCTAGGTTGATAAAAACCCACTTGAAACACCTGGAAACAGCTGGAACAGCTGGTAACAGCTGGTTACAGCTGGAAATTAAGTTTCTGAAATGGCAGTTTTGGTACCTGCATGCTTCTAGCCCCTTTCTGATGCGTTTGAGGCCCGTTAAACCATTTTTAAGCCTCTACAATGATGCCTAAACATGAGGGAGATGAAACATGCTCAAGAATATATCGGATGTCGGTTCGTTTGGTCGTACGGTCACGTTGTGCGTCTAATTACGACGAAACACGAACGGACGCGAAAAACGATCCAAACGACGCGTCGAATGGAATTTTATCATGGAGATCACTAAAATAAAATATTTTAGTGCTTACATAAATTTTGTTGGGTGTCCGGGGATATTCAGAATGCGAGATATGCGCAAAAGTGCAAACTTGTGCACTTTTTGACACTTTTAGTCCCTGCATGACATAAAAGTTTATTTTTGCGTACCAAACACCTCTAAACCTATATCTATGCTATATAAAGGATAAATAGGGTATGTTTAACTTATGGACATATTCCGGAAGGTCCGTTACCATACGATTCGACTTCCTTTTGCAGTTTGACGCAATTAGTCCCTTAATTGCGCAAAGTAGCGCGAAATGCCGTTTAATGATATCTAAGCCTTCCATGGCCCATAATAATCATTCCCAAGCATATATTTAAATATTACTACGCTCCCGATTCCTTAAATTGTCACCGAATGGCGTAGATTCAAAAGTTGACGCTTTAGGCCCCTCTATTGCGCAAACTTGCGCATTTCATCATTTATTAGCATTGAAGCCTCATCTAATCCATATTAGGCATTCTTGAAAGTATTATCAAACATCACGATGCTTCGGGTCCGCCAAAAGGTCATTCAGAGGTATAATTAAACATATTGACACTTTTAGCCCCTCTAACTTGCAAAGTTGCGCGTAACTTTACTTATAGGCATAAAAACCTTAGTTGGCCATTACTTGGCATTCCCGAGAGTATAATTAAATATCATGAAGCTCCCGGTTTGTTAAAAGGTCACTCAGAGGTAAGAATTAACATGTTGACGCTTTTAACCCTTCATTGCGCAAACTTTCAATTCATTACGCAAACGGCTACACTTTATCATCAAGCGGCACGTTTGTGAACATCACCATCGTGAGAGGTTATTTAGAAACTTATTTTAGGTATGCTAACACTTCCAGTCCTTTAAAAATCAAATTTTTCGATTTTTCAAAAAAGTAGTTCCTAAACTTCGCTGTTTGACTTCATCAGGGTTTATTACACGTGTCAATACCTCATTGGACGTGATTTTACGAGGTGTTACATACCGTACATCCTCTAGAGGGAGGATACAAAATTTCAACGACAGAAGGCTTCTGCCAGGGACGGAATGAATAGTTCTTATGATTTCACCTGTAAGTTTTACCTTACACTTAACATCTGGGGTTCTTACGGGAAAGTTTCTTAAAAGTTTGCTAAACTTATGGTCTTATGAGAGACTTAGCAATACCTGAAACCCAACGTAATTCTTAGCAATAAAATCACCACAAGGGATTTATCTGGTGTCATTATTAAGGTGAGCTGCCTCTAATCGTACATCAGGAGGGTTAAAAGCCTCCATTCTTAATCCCTTTAAACTTAGCTAAAAATCTTTGACAAAATTTTGGGCGGACCCGACCTTGGCTGGTTATTTCTTAATCTATAAAATTTGAGCAGCTGAGGTAGATCCATAATGGATTTATAATGAGCAAGCTTTGAGACCTATTGTGCCCTCTTATTTCCGATGCTAACCACCATCAATTGCTTGCATTCAAGCTTAGATTTTGGGTAATTGGAATAGGGTACTATCTTAGTCAAAGAATTAAAATTTGCGACATACTGTCGACATCCTAGAACTTTTATGGTGAGGGTCAGAAAATTCTTATTCCATCTTTTTCCATTTCGATGCGAATAATAGATATTTCTAATAAGGTCCTTAACACTTGGTCCATCCCATAGTGTATAAGAGAATCTTTCTTGTGGACTTCATTAATGTCCTTATTAATTAAGGGTATTACCATCGAATGGCTGTGATGCATACCTCATAGTGTTCTTTTCAACGTAACCACTGATACACCTAATGGTTTCTACTTCATCAATTAATTTCCTGCAATCGATGGCCCCTTTTTACTTATTGAAGTCTCTGGACTTCCCCGAGACGAAGTACTTTTAAGTACATCCAAAAAAGAATGGGCTCCTTGCCATTTATGGTTTTGCTGGGTTTATTCTTCGCATTTGAAGTGCGAATAAAGTTCTTTTCATGTGCAGTGATATGTGTCTTAGAGCAAACAGCATTCAGCTTCTTGAACCCTTTTTATGACTTTTCTCATAGCCTTCCCGATAGTTGCGTTAATTACCGTTTTGGAGATTAACTTCATTAACATTGAGGTTCACATTTGATGCACCATTAACATTTGTCGCATTTCTAGCATCGCGACTGCTGTTTGTCTTTTCTGAGTTTCCATACTCGAAGCTTTGGTATTAAACACCAAACTCAGCAGATACATAGGCAATCCATACCATGTGTCTCCTTAAATTGTCAAAGGCTCACCATAAGGAGTCTTGATAACTACTTGCTTCTTATTACCCACAATGTGGGCTTAGCTATAAGATGATCAATCCATTCCTATCTCTATATCGAGTCCCTCTATTTCAACGGAAACAAGGACAGTGGAAAAGAATGGTTCCTAATGGATATAAAACATCCATCTAATATTGCTGAAGCAGTCTCTGAGGTACCATTGGCCAATCCTACTTTATACTTAACGCGTAGAGTTTTTAACAGGCAGATTTAATGATTCACAAAATCCATTGTCTATGAAAGACTTATCTGAACCTGAATTAAATAATACTCTAGCATGAGCGTTATTGATAAAGAAAGTACCTGTTGTGACGTTGTCATCCTGAATAGCCTCTTAATCATCTGTTTGAGAGCTTCCAGCTTTGGTCTTCTTAGCCTCTCCAGGCTTCTTGGTTTTATTCGGCCAATTTGTTTTGATGTGCCCTATTTCTTTGCAACCATAGCAGGTTGCGTCTCCCAACTTCTTGCAATCCAAGGTCTTATGCTCCTTGGACTTGCAGATTCCACAGGGTAAAGGCTGGGATTCAAATCTGCATTTCCCGAGGTGGTTTTTCTTACAGGTTTTGCATCTAGTCTTTTTACCTAACTGCTGGTTGTTTTTTCGAGTCCTTGCATTCATGGGTCTCGGGATCCACCTCTTTACAGATGACACATTCCCTGGTCTGCTCATAGTAACATTTTCCGAAGTGCTTCTTCCTGCAGGTTTTACACTCGGGTTTTGCCTCCTTTGGCTTGAACTGGCTATAGTTTGAACTGGCCTTACCCTTTTTACAACCCTTATTCGGGGTGCCATCGCACTTTCGCTTATGATCCTGCAACGCACGGTCCACAGCGTTGTTTACGGCTATATCTATCATAGCCTGTAACTCGGTGCCCGTTAAATTCAGTCTTGTATCATTATTCTGATTAACTGGATGATTGCGAGCTTCGGAGGGGTCGGCCATGATGATGCTTCAAAGGCTACAAACCAAGTAGTAATAGCTTATTTAATTATAGGGAATTGTCGAACTTGATAATTAAATAGCCATGGTGCAAACAAACCATATAGGCCAATAGATAGTATTAAGTTTATTTGATTATGTTTTGCCTAGGTTTTTAAATAAACCTTCATAGGCGTTTAAACGGAATATGATTATTCATATTTATTAGACAGGGGACATTAGTCACAACTGTCAATGTCGTTCTGACATTTTATATAGCACAAGGGCTTGTTCCAAAAGACTTTTTGATGGCACTGAGGCCTTGTCAATAGGGAAAATTTTAAAACATAATCAATGATTCCTTCGGATCAGAGAATTTCATAGTTCATTGTCTTGACAAGAAGTTATGAAATAAAACTATCTTTTTCATGCATACATCCTTACCCGCAGGTATACATCCCAGATGGATGTTTAGATGCGTACATCATGTTCGACGTTTATTAGACATGATTCCTATTGATACTTTAGGCTAAACGAGGGGTTTGGAAGATTTCTAATACAAGGATGACAAGTGTGATTTCATCGCATCACCCATTGTCAGGAGTGTTAACACGTTTTTAGGTGTTTAACAAGGATCTAAATCTCTTTAAACAGGTCTTACCATCGTAGCCAGGTCCCTAACGACATTCAAGCTAGGTTATACCCTTTGAGACTCTTTTTAATATAAATACTGGCAGGAAAGGAATGATATTTATTTTATTCAGGATTTTCATTATAATTATCCTAAATTTATTTAAAATATAACTATGGCACAAAAAGCCTAGTCACGTAGACAAGTTTAATTTATAACCAGGATTTTCACAGAATCGAGGTATTTGGGTCTGAATCACAGTTCATTACCCTTTCTTGACAGTGAGTTGCAGACTTCTACTGTCTCTGAGTCCCAGAGGACGTTATTTATTACCCGCAGGCACTTCATCCTTAAGGGATGGCTATTTTACTTACGGGGAATTTTAAATAAATCCCAATTTTCAAAGATGGCCTGTGTGATTTATACTACGTCACAATTTGCCCAGCATGTTAACATACTTTCAGATGTTAACCAAACTTTTGGAATCTTTTGGACAGGTTCTACCATCTTGGCCATGTCTATAATGACTCGTGGCTAGGTTTTACCCCGAAGATTCTCTTTTAATATTAAACGCAGAACAATCCTAAGTTGAGATGTTAATTATGGATCTGAATCTAATTATGGAGATACCATCTTGGCCCTGTCTTATATGACACCTAAGCTAGGTCTTGTCCTTTTTAGATTTTGCCATCTTATAATAATGGCAGATCCTATAATAGGAACGTTATTTTAAATCTAACCGTCCCACTAGAATTCATACAGGCACATGGTTGCCCTAAACGGGACTTCTAAGGAGTGATGCTGTCCTTGAAGGGACAGAAGGATAAATATGCCTTTAAAAGGATTACTAAGGAAAACGAGCTTTAATAAAAAGGAGTTTCTTTTTCATTTTATTTCTGAATAATTCTCCTTGGCTTCATCTTAACCCCAGTCGCAGCACGAAGCTCGGCCTTCCCTAGGCTTCTAATGGGGAGAAATTCCATTACGGCTTCTTTGCTTGGCGACGGATATAGAATTTAAAGCAACAATTCTCCGAATACAGATGAAAATATTCCTATGTTAAGTCTAGACTCAGAAGGTCAAGGAATGTGCTATTGTGTCACTGAGATTAAACATAAAAGGCTAGTGTTTAATTCACTCAACGTTGGCTCTGATACCAACCTGTCACACCCCAATTTTCCACGTGTCACTGGTGGGCCCGGTGGGGAGCACGTGACGCATCATAGTCAAACCACACAATTTAAATGCACAACGGAAGCAAAATATATTACAATCCGATATGAAGTAATATCCAAGTATTACAAACGGAAAGTAAAAGATCCACAGGCGAATCGCAAAATAATATAAAACATTGTTCAACAGACTTCAGGCATCTAAGCTTGCGAGACTTCTATTTGATGCTAGGAGAGACCAGCCTATTACGCGTAGTACCTGCACTTAGTCTTTTTGGGAAAATACGTCAGTTTTCACTGGTAAATACAATTTAACTGACTCATTTTGAAAAGGTTTTAAAAATTGATTTGAATGCCCGAGGCACAAAACATTTTATAACTTGGGACAATTATTTGCCTATAATCTTGTAAAAGAATTACATGTTTGTTAGGGTTCAGTGTCCGGGTCGTGCCGGATTAAAGTTTAATAGACACACCACATAGTATAGTTCCGCCGCCAGATTTCCTCTCGTACCGACTGTTATACTTTATTTAATGCACTACGGGTGTACGCCTACACCCGTATGCTAAGGTCGTGGCTATTCTTTGAATGATGCCAAGGATATCCGGGACATGGTCATTAAGCCCCCAAAGGCGTTATACAAACAAAACAGCATTTTCAAACGGGTTATTTGACTACTCTTAACCACCGACCGGTTAAGGTCAATTACCCGACCAAGCGGTATTTTATATACCGTATCCCAAGCCCGTATAGGGAAAATAAGTTAAACGTATTTACCTGAACTAAATATAAATTTAATCCCAGCCGTATAACACCAAGCAAGTACAGATAGCTTTTACTGGGCTCCTAAATCTGGAACGAAGGTTTTTAATAACCTATTAGATTTCTAACGGGTCTTTAATTTGGCCTAAGCCTAGACCGGTTAGTTCTTAAATGAAGATTACGGTTTAAACGCACGATAAGGCGAAGACCGTTTTTAGAATGTGGTTTTGACCCAACAAGCTTGCATACTTGTTTAATATGGGTAACTTAATCACATTCTGGATTTTGAGACCGAAATGATATGGTTTGACCCGTTTCGGCTATAATGGGTAAACTAGTTACCTACGCCGATCCGAACGCATAAAGTACGTAACGAGCAACCATAAGAGTCAAATACAAGTTTCCGAGGTTAATATGCCCAAAAATATGTTGTGATATCAGAATGATACCTTCCATTATGCCCCAAATGGTTTTAAACCCAAACTATGCCTCATAAGGGCATTTTGGTCACTTTAAAGGGTGTAAAAGGGTTTAAATGACATTCTGAGTTCCATGTCTGAACAAATCAGTAAACCTACTCATTTTACCATGTTATAACAGTAGGGTATTGATCCTATTGCGAAATTTATCAATCTTAACCATTCTAGACACCGTAGGGGCGTTTTGGTAATTTCACATGGGCCTAAAAGGTCAAAGCTGGAATTCTGATCTCAAGATATTCTCCTACTGTTTAAAATATAAAATTTTACTGAATACATCAGTAGGTTTCAACCTTATATGCTTAAATTGGTTCTAGCACATACTTATGTGTTAAAAACGCTTAAAAAGGCGATTTGGAGCCATTTCTGGGTTTTATATAAAAAGCTGATATTTTTAAAATTCCAGAAGGCTCAAAATAATTTATTTAACATATTAGATCAGTAGAAAAAGGTTTGGGGTCAATCGGATTTATAAAACTCATTTTATAGCCCAAAAGGGCAAAACCGGCATTAGCCGAATTAAGCTTAGAACACTAAGTTATGCTCAGCCTAAAATTAAATAAAAATTTCTAAAAATCCCAAAATATTATTTTAATACAGTAGGTATCAAGTTTTGTACAAAAATTTGGGTTTATATAGGCTATATGCAATTTATGCTATTTAATTACTAAAGAAGCTTCTAATTACGCTATTGAGCATAACTCCTATTCTAGACCTCAAACTGATGTCAAATTTTATGGACAAGTTTATAATTCAGTAGTGAAGGTTTCTATCCTCTCACATTTTCAAAAATATCGTTTTAAGGTCAAAAGGGCATAACGGTCAACAATTTGGCATATAACGGAAACTTGCAAATGAATAGGATAACTAAGGATTCAGGTTGTATAACCTCAGAGGGTTACACTAACCTATAAAATGATCCTAAAGGAATCCTAAGGCATATCTAAATAAGTCTAATTCGGGTCAGAACTGAAAGTCAAAGCAAAAGTCAACTTTCGCGACTTTCGGCTCCCAACCGGGCCTATACTTAGAATTGTCGGGTTGAATCATGCTTAGACATGTTCAACTAATATTTACCAAGTTATTAATGTGGCAAAACTGATTTTATGACTTCTAATTTAATAGTTATGCATTTTGTTTAAAACTAACCCGTTTGACTTTAAGTTGACCCGACAATTAAACTAAGTAACGTGGTAATTAGGAGGCGCCCTTTTAAGGGTTAATTACCTACCTAATTACGGTCACGTAGCCATGTTCGTTGCGAACCATGGCTTAGCCGTTTAAAAGTCAAAGCGTTTATCGAAACGCTTGACCTTACGGCTATAACCGCTAAATAATTAAACTAGGAACGAAAGGATACTCACAAAGGGTCCAAGCAAGGATGGAAATGACCTTGGATGTTCAGGTATGAAGCACTAAGGCCCCAACTTAGAACAATTCAGATCATGGGTGAAATGAGAGCAAGAATTAAGTGGGTTTATATAGGAAAGCAAGGACCGTTAGGATCGTTTCTTGGTAAACGTGATCAAATCTGGACCGTACACCTTTACCCACGGTTTTGGTAAACAATGGGCGCCCCAAAACAGCCCCTAGGTTGATAAAAGCCCACTTGAAACACCTGGAAACAGCTGGAACAGCTGGTAACAGCTGGTAACAGCTGGAAATTAAGTTTCTGAAATGGCAGTTTTGGTCCCTGCATGCTTCTAGCCCCTTTCTGATGTGTTTGAGGCCCGTTAAACCATTTTTAAGCCTCTACAATGATGCCTAAACATGAGGGACATGAAACATGCTCAAGAATATGTCGGATGTCGGTTCGTTTGGTCGTACGGTCACGTTGTGCGTCTAATTACGACGAAACACGAACGGACGCGAAAAACGATCCAAACTTGCGCATTTCATCATTTATTAGCATTGAAGCCTCATCTAATCCATATTAGGCATTCTTTAAAGTATTATCAAACATCACGATGCTTCGGGTCCGCCAAAAGGTCATTCAGAGGTATAATTAAACATATTGATACTTTTAGCCCCTCGAACTTGCAAAGTTGCGCGTAACTTTACTTATCGGCATAAAAACCTTAGTTGGCCATTACTTGGCATTCCCGAGAGTATAATTAAATATCATGTAACGTCCATAATTTCCTTTGAATATTTATTAAATAGCAATGTACTTTTCTAATAAAATTTGGGCATGACCCGTTTGAAAAACGAGTGGTCCCCTGTTTTATATAATCCAAAATCATTCGAAGACACAACATACACGTCAAAACATACCATGTTTTACTTACAAAACCATTTAGTTTATGTACACGCTTACGACAAGTTTTCCAAAAGACAACATGATGAAAACTAAGTTTATGTACTAGACGAAAACATAAGTGACAAAGTATTAAACATTGACTTTTACAAAATGCGGAACGCTTGACGGGCTTAAGGCGTGTTCGAACCGGGCGAAGCTTGATAGCTAGACATGAGATTTACCTACATGACCACAACATCAAAACTCATTAGAACAAAAATTTCCTTCTTTAACTCAAGAATCTAACTTACGGACTTGTAATAGATGTGACATTTACAACATACACTTTACTTCATTCTTTCATTCTTGCACGGTAATGTATTCCAACGGAACTTCTTACCATTCCTTCTAGATTTACAATAGCATTATTCGACCCATTCAAAAGAAGGGTCCAAACATACATTCTCTCCCTACTTGATTCGAATTAATACATTATTTGATCAACACATATCTATAGTGAAAGCTAAAATTGTACAAGTAGCGTACCTCGGTCTTGATTCCCTTGTTGCTTCACTTGACTCGAACTTTCTTCCTTAACTCCTACACGTAACCATCCATTCCTTTAGTTTATGTTTCATACTAAATTTCGCATAACAATCGATTAACATCATGCAATTTACTTCACGCATTCATAAACACATTCAATTTACTTAAAGTTATGGCTTGCAAGACTAACATTTTCATTGAGGCAATTTGTCAAACACTTGGTGTGCACAATATCAACAAAGCACAAGGTACAAGTGTTCATAGCATAATTCTACATGTTCCCTTTCTAATCTAACAAGAAGAAATCAAATTCACATCTTTTCTTTCATCCTATCTAATTCTCCCTATCACATTCAGATTAGGTATCAATTTACCTCCATAAACATGATATCATAATTCACCTTGCTCAACCTATTCCTACAACAAGTGGGTATGAACCCTAATCCCCCAAACAATCGAAATTAAACCAATTCCTCCATCTATTGTGAACTCCTAACTCACGATTACACAAGATTTCCACATAATTTCATGATTGGGTTAAAACCCACTTTCTACAAACCATCCAAAACAGAAATTATTACTTACCAATCGTTAAACAAGCTCAGATCATTCGAAATTTGAGTTCATGCATCCATTTAGGCTCCTAATTCCCTTTTGATTTTGAGAAGTTCATGAAGTTAGGGTTTGTCCCCTTGCTTCTTTGCTCTGGTCGATCCACACATCACAGAGATGTGTGTGTTTTTTTTTAATTTTTGTTTTTATTTATTTCTTTTTACTAAAACTTCCATCCCTTTTTAACAAATCTAGTCCCTCTAAACCTTAGATTGGTTATTTTGCCATTTAACTTTCCTTCTAACAAGTTACTAACATACTAGGTTAAATATAACATGTCTAGATATTACAAATAACATAAATAAATTGCATATTTTGGGGTGTTACAAGTCTACCCCCCTTAAAAGAGGTTTCGTCCCCGAAACCTTAATACGTACCAAATAATGTCGGGTAGAGCTTCCTCATTTCATCTTCTAACTCCCATGTAAGGTCTGATCCTTTCCGATGTTGCCATTGCACCAAGACTTGCTTTATAGTTTTGTTCCGAAGGTGCGTTACCTTGGAATCCTTGATAGCTATCGGTCTCTCGATACAATTCAATTTTTCATCCAGCTCAATATCGTCAAGGGGCACATATGCCGTCTCTTCCGCTAAACACCTTCTCAGTTGTGACACATGAAATGTGTCATGTATTCCATCCAAAGTTGGCGGTAATTCCAACCGATAAGCTACCTCCCCAACCCGTGCTACAATCTTGAAAGGTCCTATGTAGCGTGGACCTAACTTTCCTCGCTTACGGAAACGGATTATACCTTTCCATGGGGAAACCTTTAATAACACATAATCACCTATTTGAAATTCGATGGGTCGCCTCCTTTGATCTGCATAGGCCTTTTGTCGATCTTGAGCCGCTTTTAAACGGGCTCGCACAAGATCGATTTTCTCGTTAGTTTTAGCCACTACCTCATTGGGTGCAATTTCTCTCTGCCCCACCTCTCCCCAACAAATTGGAGTTCTACACTTTCTTCCGTACAACAATTCATACGGTGCCATTCGAATGCCGTTGTGGTAGCTATTGTTGTATGAAAATTCCACCAACGGCAAGTGGTCATACCAGCTTCCCCCGAAGTCTATCACACATGCTCGCAGCATGTCGATAAGTGTTTGAATGGTTCGCTCGGACTGACCATCCGTTTGGGGGTGGTAGGCGGTACTGAAATGTAATTTTGTACCCATACTTTCATGAAAACCTTGCCAATATCGAGATGTGAATCGGGTATCTCGATCCGACACAATAGATACAGAAACTCCGTGTCGTGATATTATCTCGTTAACATAGATCTCCGCCATCTTTTCGGAAGAGAAAGCTTCCCGAATGGGTAAGAAGTACGCGCTCTTGGTGAGGCGGTCTACGATCACCCATATAGCATCGTGACCTTTCCTTGTCTTAGGAAGCTTGGTCACTAGGTCCATCGTCAATTCTTCCCATTTCCATACCGGAATCTCTAACGGTTGCAACTTCCCATATGGTTTCTGATGTTCTGCCTTTACCTGCAGGCATGTCAAACATTTTGCAACATACTTGACGATATCACGTTTCATACCGGGCCACCAATAACCTTTCTTCAAGTCTAAATACATTTTTGTAGCTCCAGGATGAACCGAAAATCGGGATTTGTGAGCTTCTTGGAGTAATGCACCCTTTGCTTCGCTAAACCGAGGTATCAAAATACGACCATACATGGTTTTAATTCCATCGGATCTTTCTTCGAATTTATCCACAAACCCCTTTGTTCTTTCCTTTTTAGAATCCATTCCGCTTAGTGACTTGATTTGGGCTTCTTTAACCATTTCGAGAAATCGAGGTGTAATTACCATCTTCATGGACTTTACTTGAATTGGAGGCGGGTAATCCTTTCGGCTCAGGGCATCGGCTACTACGTTAGCTTTACCCGGATGATAAAGGATCTCACAATCATAATCTTTAAGAAGTTCTAACCACCTTCGTTGCCTCATATTTAATTCCCTTTGCTCGAAAAAGTATTTAAGGCTTTTGTGGTCAGAATAAATAACACTTTTCGTACCGTAAAGATAGTGCCTCCATATCTTCAAAGCAAACACTACTGCAGCTAACTCCAAATCATGGGTTGGATAATTACTTTCGTGTGTCTTCAATTGCCTAGAAGCATAGGCAATGACTCTACCCTTTTGCATCAAAACACATCCCAACCCTTGGTGTGACGCATCCGTAAACACCACCAAGTCTTCCGTTCCATCAGGTAAGGTTAGTACCGGGGAACTCGACAGCTTTTCTTTCAAGGTTTGAAACGCCCTCTCTTGATCTGCAACCCATGAAAGCTTCTCATCCTTCTTGGTTAACTTGGTCAACGGCAAGGCCAATTTAGAAAAGTCTTGGATAAATCTCCTATAATAGCCTGCTAAACCCAAAAAGCTTCTTACTTCACTTGGGTTTTTGGTAGGTACCCATTTCATAACGGCTTCCCCCTTTGACGGGTCTACTAAGATACCATCCGCATTAATCACATGACCGAGAAATTGTACCTCTCTAAGCCAAAAAGCACACTTGGAGAATTTCGCGTACAATTTCTCCTTGCGAAGTACTTCAAGAACCTCACGTAAATGGCATGCATGTTCGGCTTTACTTCGGGAATAAACCAGGATGTCATCGATAAAAACTATAACGAATTTGTCTAACATGGGCCGACAAACTCGATTCATAAGATCCATGAACGCGGCAGGCGCGTTCGTTAATCCAAAGGACATTACTAAGAACTCGTAATGCCCGTATCGCGTTCTAAAAGCCGTTTTCGCCACATCCTCATCTCGCACTCTTAACTGATGGTACCCGGACCGCAAATCTATTTTTGAAAACCAACTTGCCCCTTGTAACTGATCGAAGAGATCATCGATTCGGGGCAATGGGTATCGGTTTTTCACCGTCAGCTTGTTCAACTCGCGGTAATCGATGCACATGCGCATCGAACCATCTTTCTTTTTGACAAAAAGTACAGGCGCTCCCCATGGCGACACACTCGGGCGTATAAATCCCTTGTCGAGCAATTCTTGTATTTGTACCATTTACTCCCGCATTTCAGTTGGGGCCAACCTATAAGGAGCCTTGGCTACCGGTTTGGCATCGGGATACAATTCAATCTTAAAATCTACTTCACGTTTCGGCGGAAGCCCCGACAAATCTTCCGGAAAAACATCGAGAAACTCGTTCACGACTTCAACCTCTTCTATCTTAGGGGTATTCTGCTTAGTATCCACCACATAAGTTAGAAATGCCTTGCTTCCATTTCGTACGTACTTGTATACTTGGACTATAGAACAAAGCTTCAAATTGATATTCCTTTCCCCTTGTATGCTTACTCGTTTTCCTCCCGATGTTAACACATGAATCACCTTCTTCTCACATTGAATTTCGGCCTGATGTTTAGCTAGCCAATCCATGCCAACTATAACCTTAAATTCCCCCAATATCATGGGAATAAGGTCAATGGCAAACTTCTCGTCTTCAATGATTATTTCACAATTTCTACAAACTTCGTGCAACAAATAACTCTTACTATCGGCTATCTCTACTTCTAATGGTACATGCATTCTTTCGATTCTAAAAGAGGGGTGTGACACTAGTTCACTGGATACAAACGATCTACTGGCACCAGTATCAAATAACACGTACGTAGGCATCGAGTTCAATGAGAATATACCTGATACAACATTCGGGTGGTCCTTCGCTTCTTCGGTTGTGATCTGAAACATCCTCCCCTTAGCTCTTGGGGCTTCCTCCTTTCTTGCTTCCTTATCGGTTTTCTGTTGAAGCTTGGGACACTCAGCCTTAATATGACCCGGTTGGAAATAGTTGTAACACGTTCTGGAAGGATTTGGACACCTATAGTATGGGTGTCCCTCTTGACCACAATTGTAACAGCCCTTCTTCCCTTTCAAACACTCCCCCGTGTGTAACTTTCCGCACGTTTTGCATTTCGGAATACTACCCTTTGTCTTATCCTTCTTGCTTTGATCTTGAAATTTTGGTTTCTTTGAAGGGCTCGAGCTGGAAACATTCTCAGATACTCTCTTTTCGCCTCTTTCTGCCTGCCTTCTTAATTCAATCTCCCTGTCTCGGGCCAAATTGATGAGTTCATTCAAGGTTTCACATTTAGCAGGAATGATGAATTCCCGATACTCAGCCTTCAATACACCATAATAGCGGTTTATCTTCATTCTTTCCGTCCCCGCTATGTCTTTACAGAATTTCAGCTTATCGAGAAAGATGTTGGTGATTTCATCAATGGTTTCATCTTTCTGACGAAGATGTAAGAAATCTTCTTGGATTCTGTCAATGGCAGACTGCGGGCAGTGGTATTTTTGGAAAGGTTCCTTGAATTCTTGCCACGTTAAAGCTTGAACCTTGTCTTCCCCAATCTCTTTACTATAGGCATCCCACCAGTCTTTAGCTTGGAATTGTAACAACCCGGTGGCAAACATTACTTGATCCTCTTTTTCACAATGACTTCTCACAAACACCGCCTCTGTACTTGCAATCCATCTTTGACATGCTATAGGATCAATTTCTCCCTTGAAGGGTAATGGGTTGCATGCCATGAATTCCTTATAAGTACATTTGCGAGCCCCTTTCTTTCCTTGCATTTCTACAATCATTCCCTTCAACTCATCTATCTTGCTTGCCATCATCGTTTCCACCACTTCCAGTACATGACCTTCCACTTCTTGGGCTAAATGAGGGACGCTTGCTTGTATTGCCCTTCCGACCTCTTCTGAGATCATAGTTTTCAGTTGCTCCTGTTGTGTCACTTCATTGTCATTCGTATCCACCATCTACACATAAACATCATTCTTTATTTCAAGCATTCAATCATCCTTTCCATCATATAATCATTCTAATAGTACATAACTTCCTTTGAAAGTTAACGTTCATGCATACTATCATTCTTTAGAGTCTTCTTATAACGCTCACAATACTTCACGTATGATAGAAAACATTAAACAAATCATCGCAATTGATATAGGCTGAAAACAGTCTCCACCGTAAGTTACGGTGTCACCGTAAGTTACGGTGTCACCGTAACTTACGGTGGCATTATTTTTCTTACGGTGTAAAGCTACTGCCTTACGGCAGAGGAATTTTGTCCCAGTGTCTACCGTAAGCTACGGTAGCCACCGTAGCTTACGGTGACGCCCAGCATACTATGATAAATTTCCTATTTTGCAGCCATCTTTCCAACCCGTTTTAACCCGAACCAGTCCGTTTCATCCCAAACTTTTACACATCATCCCATAATGATTTTCCTATCATTCCTTAGCTAACTCATTCATAATGCAAAATCAACTTTAAAGGTACTTACTTGCTTCGCGCCGCGGATCGAACACACACTTCACATGAGCTTCCGGTTTGAGTTCAAGCATTTAATGCTTGAATCCCTCAAACCTACACTCTGATACCAACTTGTAACGTCCATAATTTCCTTTGAATATTTATTAAATAGCAATGTACTTTTCTAATAAAATTTGGGCATGACCCGTTTGAAAAACGAGTGGTCCCCTGTTTTATATAATCCAAAATCGTTCGAAGACACAACATACACGTCAAAACATACCATGTTTTACTTACAAAACCATTTAGTTTATGTACACGCTTACGACAAGTTTTCCAAAAGACAACATGATGAAAACTAAGTTTATGTACTAGACGAAAACATAAGTGACAAAGTATTAAACATTGACTTTTACAAAATGCGGAACGCTTGACGGGCTTAAGGCGTGTTCGAACCGGGCGAAGCTTGATAGCTAGACATGAGATTTACCTACATGACCACAACATCAAAACTCATTAGAACAAAAATTTCCTTCTTTAACTCAAGAATCTAACTTACGGACTTGTAACAAATGTGACATTTACAACATACACTTTACTTCATTCTTTCATTCTTGCACGGTAATGTATTCCAATGGAACTTCTTACCATTCCTTCTAGATTTACAATAGCATTATTCGACCCATTCAAAAGAAGGATCCAAACATACATTCTCTCCCTACTTGATTCAAAATAATACATTATTTGATCAACACATATCTATAGTGAAAGCTAAAATTGTACAAGTAGCGTACCTCGGTCTTGATTCCCTTGTTGCTTCACTTGACTCGAACTTTCTTCCTTAACTCCTACACGTAACCATCCATTCCTTTAGTTTATGTTTCATACTAAATTTCGCATAACAATCGATTAACATCATGCAATTTACTTCACGCATTCATAAACACATTCAATTTACTTTAAGTTATGGCTTGCAAGACTAACATTTTCATTGAGGCAATTTGTCAAACACTTGGTGTGCACAATATCAACAAAGCACAAGGTACAAGTGTTCATAGCATAATTCTACATGTTCCCTTTGTAATCTAACAAGAAGAAATCAAATTCACATCTTTTCTTTCATCCTATCTAATTCTCCCTATCACATTCAGATTAGGTATCAATTTACCTCCATAAACATGATATCATAATTCACCTTGCTCAACCTATTCCTACAACAAGTGGGTATGAACCCTAATCCCCCAAACAATCGAAATTAAACCAATTCCTCCATCTATTTTGAACTCCTAACTCACGATTACACAAGATTTCCACATAATTTCATGATTGGGTTAAAACCCACTTTCTACAAACCATCCAAAACAGAAATTATTACTTACCAATCGTTAAAGAAGCTCAGATCATTCGAAATTTGGGTTCATGCATCCATTTAGGCTCCTAATTCCCTTTTGATTTTGAGAAGTTCATGAAGTTAGGGTTTGTCCCCTTGCTTCTTTGCTCTGGTCGATCCACACATCACAGAGATGTGTGTGTTTTTTTTTTAATTTTTGTTTTTATTTATTTCTTTTTACTAAAACTTCCATCCCTTTTTAACAAGTCTAGTCCCTCTAAACCTTAGATTGGTTATTTTGCCATTTAACTTTCCTTCTAACAAGTTACTAACATACTAGGTTAAATATAACATGTCTAGATATTACAAATAACATAAATAAATTGCATATTTTGGGGTGTTACATATCATGAAGCTCCCGGTTTGTTAAAAGGTCACTCAGAGGTAAGAATTAACATGTTGACGCTTTTAACCCTTCATTGTGCAAACTTTCAATTAATTACGCAAACGGCTACACTTTATCATCAAGCGGCACATTTGTGAACATCACCATCGTGAGAGGTTATTTAGAAACTTATTTTAGGTATGCTAACACTTCTAGTCCTTTAAAAATCAAATTTTTCGATTTTTCGAAAAAGTAGTTCCTAAACTTCGTTGTTTGACTTCATCAGGGTTTATTACACGTGTCAATACCTCATTGGACGTGATTTTACGAGGTGTTACAGGATCAATCTGGTCGTAGTCTTCTTTGGTTAACTCAGAGTTTCCAATTTTTCCAGCTACAAGACCTTCATACGATTCTAGAACAGATGCAAGGAAACTCATTTGCTGCTTTGCTGCATTGATGCTCATTGTAGGAGAATTCTTCAGTTTAAGAGCAATGTTGCATAGAATCTCCTCAGTTTCATCAGAATTTGACTTTGAAGATGAATGGTATCCAAAATGATGACTTGTTGACGTTGTTTGTGGTTCTTTCATCTTCTCACCACTGAATGTTGTTTTCGGTGAACCAACGCCTTTCTCTGAAGGTACACTCCCTTTGTAGTACAAACCAACATTCTGTTGTTGTGAGGAACCAGTCATCTTGTTCTGTTTCTGCAGCTCCAGGTCATGACTTTCAATCTTTTCAAACAATGCATCAAGAGAAATCGTGTCATATAAAGCATCGTTTTTCAAAATAAAAACAAACGTTTGCCACTGATCAGCTCGTGGTAACGCTTCAATCACTTTGTCTATAAGTTCCTCTCTTGTTTTCACTATCTCAAATCTCTCAAGTTCAATTTTAAGATGACAAAATCTTTCAATCATTTGTCTCACCGACTCTCCTTTTAAACTATCAAACAGATCAAATTCTTTTTTAAGTAAAGCAATTTTTTTCTTTTTTATCTGTTTACCCCCCTCAGCTTTAACACGTAAAGCTTCCCAAACTGATTTAGATGACCCATCATGATTCAGCAATGCAAAGATATCATTTCTAATTGATGACTGGATCAACGCAATCATTCTCTGTTTGGCAGCAAACTCAGATTTATCTTCTCTGGTAAATCTCTTGAACGGTAGTTCTTCGCCTTTATCATCTTTTGGCCGTTCGTATCCAAACTCTAAACAAAACCAGCTTTCATGAGCATACGCTTTCGCCCAGTTGAGAAAACGTTCTTTCCACCAGGTATAATCCTCAATGCTCTCTAGAGTTGGTGGCTTTGAGTGTGTTCCGTAGAAGTTATCATGCTTGATGTTCTCATTGATGGCTTTCGTGATGGTCTTTGGTGTAACAGTTGTTGTTTCGGAAGAATCGGATGTGAACGCGTTGAAAACGTGTTGTAGAATTTTTCAGCCATGATGCAAACCTTGAATTACCTTGAATATCTCGAATTACCTTGAATCAACAAACAAACAAACACTTATCAGTTAAAACACTATCAAATAACTAAAATAGACTCATACTCGAACTGGTGAAAATTCTGTGCGGACTGAAGGTTGACAAACTGTGCGGATTGCTATGACCCGGATCAATTCAAACAACTTTTCCAATGACCTGGCTAACCTACACGACCTTGAACGAGTTTGAATTCAAACGGAATGAACCACCTCTCTTGTGAACTAGAATCGAATTCAAACCGTGTGAAACAGAATTCACTTTTACAATACTTCACAAATTTTAAAACAAGTTTCAAAGTCTGAAAACCTGTTATGCTTTGAAGTTGGGCCGTGAATCACATACCCTGTTAATTGGGCTTCAAACAACACAACCAAACCTTTTAGACAAGTGCCGACAAATTTATAACATCTAAAATCTTATTGGACCGATTAATTGTTGTTTTTAATTCATTGGGCCGACAACATGAACTGACCAACAAATATGATTTGACCGCACTTTTGTTTTATATGTTGATTTAATCTAAATGAACCTCTCAAAACACTTAAATCAAAGTCAAAGCACATGAAACGGATCAATTTCGAGTCTGACACATGCAATCTTACAACATGCAATTTCAATTTGCATCCTCCGACAATGCTAAGTCATAATTCATTTTGATTGGGCCACAAACTTTAGTCACATATACATTGATTTTATTGACTTAATTTTGATTGGGCCGATTCTTATAGTGGGCTGACACAAAATTAATGCTAATCACATGCAAGATTATTTAAAGACTGACAAACGATTATGATTGGGCCGAGATACTTTAAGTCACATGGGCTGTCTCAGATCAACGTACAGTTCAAGCGGAATCAAAAATTAATGTTTTGGAGCGAAATCAGTTGAATGACATATTGGAGCGAAATCAGGATTTTGTTTTTCAAGCGGAATCTCTAGGATGTCGGTTTGGAGCGAAATTAGATTAATTCTTCAAGCGAAATAACCTCCTGGAGCGGAATCACCGATAGATCTTGAGCGAAATCAGAAAAACTCGAGCAGAATTAAAGTGTTTTCAAGCGAAATCTGCCTTTTCGAGCAGAATCAAGTTGTATTTTGGAGCGAAATCTAATTTCGCTTGAAATGACACAAACAATTTCGAGCGAAATCAGGCTGTTAACGCGAAATCGGACCTAAAAACATAGATTTCTCCTAAACGGCTAGGAATTTGGATCTGAAACTTGGTAGGGTTATAGATCAGGTGTTTACGCACAACATATCAAAAAAATAGCCGATTTGGAACGTAAAAACCCGTTCAATTTGACAAAAATCAGTTAAAAACGTGAAAAATGTGAAAAAGATGAAGAAATAGATGAAATCCGGATCTGAAATCGATGAAATCACGAGCGGAAATGTGTGTTGGATCAGTGCAATCGAGCTCCTGCTCTGATACCACTTGTAGGACCGGTTTTAACTCCGAAACGATTGCGAAACGAACGTATAACGTGCGGAAATCGTACACGAACGTGACCTAACACACACGATGTAATATAAACGTGATTCTATATAAGATTTGATAAAGTACAGCACCTTCAATCACTTTCTCTCTCTATAATCTCTCTCTAGATCTAGAGTTCTCTAAAACACAAATGAGGCAAAAGTCTCTAATCTAAACATAACCTCCCTATTTATAGGTCAAGGGGAACTAATGAGACTTCTCATTAATTACAGAAATGCCACCTTGCCTTTTGCCTAGTTATTACAATATAAGCTTGCTATCTTCAGTTTCTCGCTACGGCTTGGATTGACGAAGGCTATAGACATAAATGCACTAACATAATCTTATAACCAAAGTTTCTAGTAGCGTAATCTTATAATCAAAGTTTCTATTAGCGTAATCTTATAACCAAAGTTTCTAGTAGCGTAATCTTATAACCAAAGTTTCTAGTAGCGTAATCTTATAACCGAAATTTCTAGGCAGAAGAGCTATGCCGATAAATGGCGGAAGCCTGCCAAATTCCGAATAAGGGACAGAGTAATGCTCAAGGTCTCGCCTTGGAAAGGCATGATGAGATTTGGAAAGAAGGGAAAGTTGAGCCCTAGATATATTGGACCATTTGAGATAACAGAATACGTCAGTTTCTATAGCTTACAAACTTAAGCTACCAGAAGAGCTCAGTGGAATCCCTGATGTATTCCATATCTCTAATATAAAAAAAGTGCTTAGCTGATGAAGCACTTGTCATGTCTCATCATGACGTTCAAATTGACGAAAGCTTAAAGGTTCATTGAAAAACCTTTGTACATTGAGGACCGTGAAGTCAAAAAGCTCCGTAAGAGAAAGGTTTCCCTCGTCAAGGTAAAATGGGATTCCCGTCGTGGCCCACTGGGAGGTTGAATACTAAATGATACAAAAATACCCTCATACGATTGAATAAATCTCGAGAATGGAGATTTCCTTTAAGGGGTGAGGATGTAACACCCCAAAAATTGTGTCCTATTATGTGGCGACACATGTCCAACTTTCCAACTAATCCCGACTATGTGGAAGGAGGAAGGACCTACACTATACGTTCGCTGAAACGTTCCGTGAATCTCCGACTTATCCCGACTCTAGGAAGTTGAGAGAATATTATTGTGCGTTAACTAAAACGGGTCATGGATCTCCGACTAATCCCAACTAAGAAGAATGAGAGGGACTAAAAGTGCCAAATAGCCAAAGAATCAAAGTCAAAGGACTAAATATGTAAAAATCTCAAATTATAGTTTTTGGAGGTCCCTTACGGACCACAAGGCTTAACCCTTGCGATCCGCAAGGGGGTTTGAATTCTGGTGTGCGCTTAAGATCCTTACGGACCGTAAGCCATCACCCTTACGGTTCGTAAGGGAGTGCTAGTGACAGCTTCTTCGCAGTTGGCTGCCTTAGCAGCCAAGCTTGCCACCTTGCTCGTTTTGTTCTACTTCTCATCTCGATTCAACACTTTTTATGCCACTAATCAATGCCTAGACACCTGGTTGGACACTTGGCATGAATTGGTGGCACTTAGATTAGTATAAATAGCCATTGGACAAGAGGACTCCCATTCCTTGTCATTCCTTGTCACTAATCAAGCTCCATTCATTTATTTATCTACTTTTTTCTGCCACTAATCAAGCTCACACCATTCTCTTTCACTCTAAACTCTCTTAGAGCTCTCCTCTGGACAAGAGGACTCCGATTCCTTGTCATTTTCTACTCAACACTTCCATGTAAGTGTTTCTCCTAAGCTCTTTTATAGTTATTTTGAATATTTGAAGTTTAAAGTCAAACAGTTGACTTTTAGTTTGATTTTAGCTTCTGACCAAATTGGTCAAGGTAAAGTTCAATCCGAACATTCCTACGCTATCGTAATAATGATAGTATGATCCCTCTGTGATCATACCCTCTTATTATTACGTTTACTAGTTGAATTGTTAAGTCGAGCATGCTACGTAAAAGTTGAATTTTCGACTAAACTTTATAAATGGCATAAATGGTTTTTTGTAATTTATAACTCAATTGTTTTGACACATATACAAGTTTTACAACTTATATCAACTGATATTAGCATGCCCAACTCGTCCAATTCAATTTAGAGTTTCATTCTATGTCAAAAGTCAAGAAATTTGACTTTTGCTTTGACTTTTGATTCTGACCCGTCTGGTCAATGTTTAGATATGTTTTAAACTTGTTTTGAGACCATAATATTGTTGAGTATAACTCTCTAAAATTATACCACTTGGTCATTTCGTTTGATGAGTTAAATGACAAGTCTTGGAAATATTATTAAAAATGACCACAATGCCCTTACGTGGTCAAGGTAGATAAATAAATGAATTTTAATCTAAACTAAGCTATACTTTAACTTTAGAACTGAATATATATCAACTAAATATATATTTTTAATACTTAGACTTGTCATAAGCTCGCCCGACTATCTGAACCCGTCTTTAAACTGATTGCTCATAAATCTAAGAACTCGGTTTAATCCGTTTTACTTGATAACTGAAACAATTGGGAGTTATTGGTACCGTGTCCGGGCGTCCCTACTCATGAACTATTATGGCCATACGGAATAACGTGCCGAGGTAGGCATACTGACTCTAAGACACGTTATTCAACTTTGGTGTGTACCTTAATCTTTATAGCACTGAAAATGATCGGCTTTGATCTCGGGTTCCCATTGTATGAGAAGTATGTAAATCTGGTGACAAGATAAAATCCCAAGAAATATTAAATGATTACCTACGGGTTTTCTCTATGTATAAAATCATTTTTGAGAAACTATTTTCAGAATGAGTCAGTTAATTATATTTACCAACAAAAGCTGACGTATTTTTAAAAGATTGAACTGTAGGTACCGAACCTTGATATTAGGCTGAGAATTCGGGTTGGCTATGATAAAGGATATGGAATTTGCAACTCCTAGCTTAAGGCCTATGATGTCTAAGCTTCTTTTTATTCTGATCTCGCATGTGGGCTATGTATGAACTCTGTACAACTTTTATTTGTATATTCAGACGTTTAATGATATGGATATTTTTACTCTAATACTTCCGTTGCATTATTAAATTGTGATACTGTTATCCAATCATCACGACCCATCCAAGCCAACCGGAAGTCGGGGTGTGAGAGTGGGTTAATCTTCCCCCTATCAATGCCTTCATTTTAAGGATCTTATGGATCTATATAAAGTGTGTGGGATGGGAAATAAGGAGAAGAAGGTGGTTCACGGGTTCATAAATCACGTGTTGGTGTATTTGGAAGGCTGAAAACGAGAAAGTGTTTTCCAATGGTAGAGGTTCAAGTGAAGACATCTTTGGGAATATTAATCTTTTGGTTTTTTATGGTTTAAATATAGATCCAAACGTAAGTCATTTGTTTGGAAAGATTGGTGTAGATATCCTTTGAATATGTTGTAAACGCGAAGTTATCCTACAAGGATAAACAAGGCGTGTAAGTACAATGGATTGGATTAGGAATTCGTATATGGAAATGTATCTTAGTATTAAATTACATAAAATTTATCTTCTTAAGATACTCAAATTGGACACCATGTTTATGTGTTTTTCATGGGCGCTATTTTGCCCATAGGAAGTCCATGTATGAGGAATCTTAATTTAAAATAATGTTCACCATAATACACAACATTCAACCATGAGTTTAGTTGGTGCTAAGATTTGGCTCTTTGTATATTATAGTTATATTGTATGTATAATCATCATATGTATCTTAGGGTACCATGTAATGGTCATGCAAGGAGGTAGGTTAAATTCCATCCATTTAACCTCATTATATGGATTCAACAAAGCACAAAATCATCAGTTTAATTGATGATTTCGATTGGTCATGAATATGGACAAGTATAGAATATAAAAGCTATAATTCACCAAAAACCCAACTAGATTTAACTAGACGAGTGCTTCCAACATGAGGATAGTTGGAGACTTGGTGTGGTTTAACCAATTTGATTACTAGGAAGTTACTTGGTGACTTAGATGGATGACTAACTGTAACACCTCGAAAATTTTTAACGAATAATACGACAACACGTGTCCAATCAACTCTCAAATATGCCAAAATGTTGGATGAGAGGGACTAAATGTGTAAAGTAGTGGAAGTATGGATGTGGAGGGACCATTTATGTCAACATGCTAATTAATTTGGCCTATGAGTGACCCTTACGGACCGTAAGGCAGGTATTTTATTATTGTTGGCAAGCGGTTACGGACCGTAAGCAATTCGAAAATAATGGGTGGTAAAAGGCTTACTGACCGTAAGCCTAAGACCCTTACGGTCCGTAAGGCATCGAGCTGGCAGTTTTGTTTGCTGGCCAAAGCAGCCTGCATTGCTGCCACTTCTCTTGCAAAATGGCACTCTTTTCCTAGTCTTGACACATCACTAGACACCTGCTAACATCTTAGAACCTCCCTAAACACCTGGCTTGATACTACAACAACTCTTCAAGTATAAATAACACCACAATTCTTTCTTCAAATTGCTAATTTCACTCACTTCTTCTCTATTACTCTTGGAGCTTTTTCTTGATCAAAAGAAGCCTCCCAATTGAGTTCTTATTCATCTTAAAACACTTGTAAGTGTTCCTTCTAAGCTCATTTCTTTTCTTGGCTAAGTAATTAGCCGAAAGTCAAGCAAATTGACTTTTGCTTTGACTTTTAGTTATGACCATTATGATCCAGCCATTGTTCGAATCGAACATGGCTACGTGATTGTAATCAGGTAGGTGATAATCCCTTAAAAGGACACCTCCTGAAGATCAAGTTAAGTTGGTTAAATAGCGGGTCAAATTTATGTTAAAATAAAAGTAAAAACGCACTTTTTCAGAGAACATATAAAATAAACTTATAAATGTTTAAACACATATTTTTCACACTATCTTAGTTGGTAAATAATACTAGAACATGTTACAGCATATTCAGCCTGTTATTTCCAGTTTATCATTCGGTTTGCAACTGAAAGTCAAGCAGTTTGACTTCTGTTTTAACTTTCGATTCTGACCCGAATTAGCTAAGTTAGCTACTGATTTGAAGTTGAATTATGATCATATTTATGTTTGGGATAACCCTCTGAGGTTATACCATTTTATCATAATCGTTTGTCGGGTTTTATGCAAGTTCATACATTATGCCATAATATTGACCAAAATGCCCTTTTTAGCATAAATTGGTTTCTAAACATAATGAACACATAATTTATAATACCTATTGGCGTGGTAACATAATGATAATGTTTTAGCATAATGAACTTGTTATGGACTCATCCGATGACCCGATACCGCCTATGCGCGTACGGTTGACTTAAGTAACTTAGTTTAGGTAAGTTAACCGAATTGGGTCAAATCCTTTAATTTCTTTTAAAATCCAGAATGTTATATTGATTACCCTTATTATACAAGTCATAGTACTTGTGAGGGTTTAAACTACATTATATCTGGTCAATGCTTAATCTGGCATACCGTACCGTATTCTTTATATATAGTTAACCGGTCCAAGTCTATGACTGACCTTACTTGTTAATTTTTTTGAACAACTGTGAGTATATATTGTCTTTCGAGACTTATGTTAGGTAAATACTCTTAACCTATTTTTCCTACAAGGACTTGGGATATGGTAAATTATTACCGCTTGGTCAGGTATAGGATTGATGACCTATTTGTCTGGAATTCAAATAACCCGTTTCAATTCATTTTGCTTGATAACTTAAACATTGGGGGTTAATGCGACCGTGTCCTAGATATCCTCGGCTCATTTAATTGCAAATGGCCACGACTTAAGCATGGCGTGTAGCCATACACCTAATAGATGTTAATGCTATATTAGAATATTTTTATAACCCAATATGGGTCTACCCAATAAGGGTATTAAAGTGGTGTGTCTGTTAGTCATGATCTCAGCTTAGTTTTCGGCCCCATATGTATTGACAAGCATGTAATACTTATAATAAGAGAAATAGTTTATCCCAAGTTATTTATGAAAATATATGTGCCATTGTGCCCATAAAATTATTTTGAAATATTTTCAAAATGTGTCGGTTATTTGTATTTACCAGTAAACTGACGTATCTTCAAAAGACTAAGCGCAGGTTGTAAAGTACGTAAATAGGCTGGAAGCTGGCCAATAATTTCTTCAGTGGAATTTGCAACTCCATGCAAGAAGCCTAGTAGTCTGTTTATGTAATCATTTTATTATTCGATCCACCCGTGGATCTTTTTATACACGTTCAGTCTGTATAATATTTGAACTTTTTGGACATTTGTAATTTGTAATAATTATTTTATATTCCCAAGACTTCCTTCGTGTTAATTGTGAATATTTATATCAAATTGTCACAAGTAAACCCCAAGTATGGGCCCACCGGGAAATCAGGATGTGACAGGTTGGTACCAGAGCCAACATTTGAGTGAATTAAACACTAGCCTTTTGTGTTTAATTTTCAAATATCACAATAACATAATCCTTAGACTTTTTAGAGTCTTGGCATTGACCTAGGATTTCTCATATCTTATTAAGTTATATATTTGTTCTTTTTTTATTTTTGACAGGTTATAAATACACCGCCAAGATTGAGAGGGCGGGAAAAAGGTCCAATGCGGGGAGGACCATCGAGTCAAATACCATCTCATTCCCATAGTTCAGACCACTCGCAGTATTCAAACGAGTCTCCCTCGTCACAGTCAGCGAGACATTTTGTCTCACACCATTCCTCCCACTCTCACCATTCTCATTCACACCCTCATCATGACTCTTTTGACCCTAATCAATTTATAAACACACCACCTGCTAGCCAAAGCCAACAAAGTTAACAAAACCAACCGGATGACGATTCTGACCCGGAAATGCCGCCATCAGGATCCCACGTGCATCTAATTGAACTGTCTAGTGACACGACATCCTGCGCAGGATCACCCTACCAGGGTCCCGATGAATGGGACCAATACTTTAACTAATTTTCTTTTGTTTACACACGGCCGTATCCACCTCCACAAATGTTGCGCCTCCACAAGAGTACGAGCCAATGGAGCCCGCGGAGCAACCGCAACTGCCACCACAACCGAGAAAACCTCGTGGTGCACGTATGTCAGTACGTGCGGGGCAATCGTCAGGTTCACTTCCACCTTTGCCACCTTCTTATCCTACTATTCTCGAGGACCCATAAATGGGTGGACCCTCTAATGTTGAACCAGCTGTTGAGCCTCCTCAACAACCACCTTTGAGATTTCATAACCCTATCCCCACATATCCAGAAACTCTGGATACGATCCTTCAAACACAGCAGCCCCAATGGATTTTAACTATCCGGTGCCGGCATACGACCCCTATATGCAGGCAGTTGTTCCCAATGCACTTTATCCAGCCCCATTCCCTCCCCGCTCCCTCCTACCTATCCAAATGCTGGATATCCCAATTATGGGTACCAGTATCCTGTTGCTCCTCAATCGCAACCACAACCACCGCAACAACTCGAGGCTATTAATCAAGCCTTAGAAAGGAGCAGATTCGGCGTCAGGCTGAAAGGAATGAAAGGAGGACAAACAAGATCTTCAAGAAACTTTCCAAGTTAACTACAGGAAAGAAGGATGAATGAAGACTTGAATTTTATCTTTTAATGTAATTTTAAATTCCAAAAGTCCATGTTGGACGTGTCATTATGTTTTATTTCCCTTCAAAGTCCCTATGTGGACAAGTATTGTAATTTTATTTCAAAAAGTTCCTTTTAGGACAAGTATTGTAATTTTATTGAATTATATTATATATTTGTTTTGCCATCGTTCAAGTGATCATCTCGATTTTAATTCGAACTTTATCGATCTGCGCGAAAAAACACAAAGATCTTCTTAATGGTTTTTGACCAGCCATGTGGCAAAGCCTATATTTTTGGCAATGATAATTGGTAGTGTGGCAATTAGGAATCACACTGACCTAATAAGTGGTGGATTATGTCCAAGCCTTATAACATATATGGTCGAATGAGACCATGGCTAAAGATATATATATATATATTATTGTCAAACCATTAAGACATTCTTCCAATATTAACATTCGAAATAATGTTAATATTCCTGGTAGTGTGGCAATGAGGAATCACACTAGCCATTAAGGTGGTGGACTATGTCCAAGCCTTATAGCATATATGATCAATTGAGATCATGGCTAATAATATTAATATCATCAATGTAATGACCATATTATTTTTAACATTCAATGTAATGTTAAAAATGATTTCCCTATGGGCTACATTATATTGTCAATTGAGACAATGGCAGTTGTGGCCATATGGCCCCCTGTCCAAAGGTGGTGGACTATGTCCAATCCTTATAGCCACTTGATCTAATGAGATCGCGGCTAATTTTATTAACAACAATTTTAATTGTCAAATGCGACAATAACAGTTGTGACCTTATGGCACACTGACCCAAAAAGGTGGTGGACTATGTCCAAGCCTCATAGCCTTTAATGAAACCGTGGCTAGTAATGTTTTATTAAACTCATTTAACGTTCAATATAATGTTAAAATCATAATTAGGCAATCGTGACATTGTGCAAACTAGCCCAGAAGGTATAGGATATATATATATATATATATATATATATATATATATATATATATATATATATATATATATATATATATATATATATATATATATATATATATATATATATATATATATATATATATATATATATATATATATATATATATATATATATATATATATATATATATATATATATATATATATATATATATATATATATATAGGGTAAGGTTCATGCGAGGACCACCTTTATTGCGAAAACCGCGAGGACCAATGTGAACACAACCTAAAATAGCTAAAAAAACATAAAAAAAACTTAACCCCCACTACCCCCCCCCCCCCTAAAAAAACCTAACCCTCCCCCCCCCCCCAAATAAAAAAAAAAAAAAAAAAAAAACCTAACCCCCCTCCAAGCTAAATGCTAAAAACTAAAACCCCCAAAAAACCTAAAAAAAAAACCTAAGCCCCGCCCCACCCCACCCCACCCCACCCCCCCCCCCCAAAAAAAAAACCTAAACCCCACTCCCCCACCCCCCCCCCCCCCCAAAAAAAAAAAAAAAAAACCTAAACACCCACCCCCACCCCCCAAAGCTAAAATGCTAAAAACTAAACCCCCAAAAAACCTTAAAAAATCTAAAAAAAACCTAAAAAAATCTAAAAAAATCTAAAAATTTTTTTATTATTATTTTTTATGTTAAAATCGCAACTTTTAGTAGCCAAATTTTTTTTTTTTGGCTACTAAAAGTAGCGATTTTTTTATAAAAAATATTAGAAAAAAACATTTTGTGTGTTTTTTAGCTATTTTTAGGCTTTTTTGGTTGTGTTCACATTGGTTCTCGCGGTTCTCGCAATAAATGGTGGTTCCTAACGGATCTTTGTCCTATATATATATATATAGAATTGCGCTAAAATAAGAACCACCTCGAGTTGTAAGAACCACGAGAACTTTTTGATCCGGGCCTTGATGGACCAATTTTTTTTTTTCAGAAACGTTGATGCATGTATAAAAACAACATTTGTAAAAAAAAATAAAAAAAAAATGTCGTGGGTGTAGTTTTGAGCAACACAAGTTTGTGTTTACAGGACCCGTAAATTTTCCGACCAGATTTACGGGTCCCGTAAACACAAACTTGTGGCGCTCAAAACTACACACACGACATTTTTTTTGAATTTTTTTTTTTACAAATGGTGTTTATATACATGCATCTACGTCCATGAAAAAAAAATTTGGTCCACCGCGCCCCTTACGGTGTAGTTCTCACGGTTCTTACAACTCGAGGTGGTTCTCATTTTAGCATTCCCCTATATATATATATATATATATATATATATATATATATATATCCAAGCCTTATAGCTTATATGATCGAATGAGATCATGGCTAATGATACTATTATGAAGTCATCAAATTCGATGACCATTTATAATATTCAATATACATGATCCTCACGAGGGTGAAGGAAATAACCTTCAAGCCCTAATAGCTGCTGAAGTCGGCAAAGCCATGGAAAATTGTATGGCTAATTTTAAAGGATCGGGTTCAACCCATCCTAAGTCCAAACAATCCCACCATCTTGCACACATAAATCTGAAGGTTCACATTATTCCTCAAATAAGAGAAGTGAACCCAAACGTGTTGTCAAGGAGAAATCCCGTACTTTTAAAGACGGGTGCACATATAAGTATTTTGTGTCTTGTAAACCCCGAGACTTCACGTGGGAGAAAAGAGCCATCGATGCCATGAAATGGCTCGATGAAATGGAGACTGTCATAGACATCCGCGACTGTGCTGTTAAAGACATTGTCAAGTATGTATCTAAGTCATTTAAGGGTGATGCCCTGACATGGTGGATGGCCATGATACAATCGACAGGGAAAATGTCCCTATACAATATGAAGTGGTCTAAGTTTGTGGACCTGATTAAGGAAACTTACTGCCCTCCACATGAGGTTGAAAAAGTACAGTCTGATTTCTTGACTCTCGCTATGAAGAATCTGGATTGTCAGAAATACGTGTCCGACTATAATTCTTTGTCAAGATTGGTTCCATATATGATCACTCCGGAATCTAAGCGCATTGCGCGTTTTATCGGTGGTTTAGCACCGGAAATAAAAGGCATGGTTAAAGCCTCTAAACCCACAACATTTAGATCTGCTGTGGATCTATATCTTTCCCTTACTCAAGATGGAGTAAGATTAAAGTCAGTCAAAACTGAGATTGACGAAAAAAGGAAGTGAGATGATGACCACTTCCAGAAATAAAAGGAAGTTAAGTTTGGGTTCAATAAGAACCAGCAAAGGTCTGATGAGAGACCAGTATGCAAAACTTGCGGTAAGCGATACTGGGGATAGTGTCGTACGGACCAGCAGTCAAAGCCATGTGGCATCTACAAGAAGACTGGTCACAAGTCCCTAGATTGTAAGGACTTGAAGAATGACGTATGCTACGGGTGTGGTGATAAGGGCCTTATAAAGACCAATTGCCCTAAACAAAGTACTAAGGGCAATGCAAAGCCTGGGGAGGCAAAGAAGTCCAATGCTTGAGCTTTCAAGCTAATTGCTAGAGAAGCAGTTAAGGATGAAAATGTCATTACGGGTATGTTCCTCGTAAATGATATTTTTGCTAGAGTTTTATTTGATTCTGGAGCCGATAAGAGCTTTGTTGATCATAAGTTTAGTAACCTACTAAACTTACCCCTAAGAGCTTTAGATATTACGCATGAAGTTGAATTGGCTGATGGTAGTATAGAAATAGCCTCCACGATTCTTGATGGATGCGTTATATCCATTCAGAATGTTTCTATCCATGTTAATCTTTTTCCAGTGAATTTGGCGGGTTTGATATAGTTTTAGGCATGGATTGGTTAGCTGATAACCAAGCCCGTATTTCCTACGATAAGAAACTTATCGAGATTAAATCCCCAACTGGTGAAGTACTCACCATTCGTGGAGATCAACACTATGGATTGCCCGAGAAGGTGTCTTTGCTTAAAGCATCCAAGTGTTTGAAAAGAGGATGTGTTATCTACATGGAACAAGTGGCGATTGATGAACCAATGCCAAGGATTGAGATATACTAGTTATCTTGAAATATCCAGATGTATTTCCTGAAGATTTACCCGGTCTACCTCCGGAGAGGCATGTCAAGTTTAGGATCGACATCTTTCTTGGAGCCACTCCTATAGTTAGAGCTTTATACCGATAAGCACCAACTGAGATGAAGGAGTTTAAGGCAAAACTTAATGAGCATTTGGAGAAGGGTTTTATTCAGCCAAGTTCATCGCCCAGGGAACTCCCATACTGTTTGTTAAGAAGAAAGACAATTCAATGCGGATGTGCATTGACTACCGCAAGCTAAACAAGCTAACGATCAAGAATTGATATCCATTGCCAAGGATCGATGATTTGTTCGACCAGTTGCAAGGAGCTAGTTACTTCTCAAAGATTGATTTGAGATCTAGATATCATCAAATGAAAGTTAGGAGCGAGGATGTTCCAAAGATGACTTTCAGAACCAGATACGGCCACTATGAGTTCCTTGTGATGCCTTTTGGGCTCACAAATGCACCTGCAACATTCATGGATCTCATGAATAGAGTCTGCAAGCCGTATTTAGATAAGTTTGTCATTGTCTTTATAGATGACATACTTATCTATTCTCATAATCAGAATGATCACGAGAAACATCTTAGATACATTATTGATTTACTAAAGCAATAAAAGCTTTATGTGTAACATTCCCAAATTTTGTATTTATATAAAAATATATAAAAACTTATGTTACTAAAAAAATGCATCATGGGTAAATTGATCAATGGAAATATGAGGTATCTTGGGCAAGCGTAGGAACCATTTAATTAAATTATAAAAATACATTATATTTAAACCTACTGTGTTTTTAATGAAACTTGGTTCAAAATGTAGATAAAATTATTCTCGTTCTAATGACATAATTATTATTTTATAAAACGTCATAGGCGCCAAATGAGTAAAGCAGTAAATTAATTATAATATATATATTAAATAAATAATAAAAGCAAACTTAAGAATTGATATTCAAAAGTATACGTGTGTATGAAATTAATAAAATAATAAACTAAAATTTAAAACTAAACTTTAAATGTTGGTGTGTACGTGTCTGATGGAAAACAATGGAGTAGCCTCCAAGACAAGTCCAAATTTCACTATAAATAGAAACTGAGATTCAGCTTTTCAAACCTACTCATTCCTCTCTCTCGCCATATGCATATCCTTTTTCTTTAGTATTGCATAAAAGATCTGCCCCGTTTTAAGTATTTTAACCCTTGATACCCTGTCCAAGTGACGTAGGGCCCCGTAACGTATGTCAAGGCTCTGCCTAAATTCGTTGGGGTTCTGTCTCGTGACGTAGGGATAAAAGTAGAATTGGGTTACTATACTTAATGTGAATGCACTATATATTTTATTAAATAATCCAGGAATTGTACCCAAAATATAACAACCCTCCCGAATATTTTTCTGACACCCTACACTTCCTAAAATACACCCCGTATGTGAAAACCAAGCCCGAAATACAATATATAAATTAAAAACAAGAAATAGTAAGTTGAGGCGGGCCGCGTAGACCCACCCCAACCATTCACGCGGGCCGTATGAGGATGTAACCGGATTCCTTTGATTTCTTAAGTCCAGGCGGGCCGCATAAACCATATATTAAGTTAACGCGGGCCGCGAGTGACCTAAAGTGTGGCGCAGCCCGGTGCCGACACGTGTCGACATCGTGGCAGGTCTAGATCATGACCAGGATAAGCTACGCGTTGACCAGGATTGACGCGGGCCGCATAATCCCTGTCCATTCTTTACGCGGGCCGCGTGGGAACCAGAATCAGCACCTATATAAGAAGGCCATCGGATTTCATTCGAATTCGCTCACAACGATTTCTTTCTCTCCAATTTCTGATAGTAGGCTTATAATACACGGGTATTATGCCCCCTAATTAGCGAAGCTCTGCCTCGTTGTAAGTATCATAACCCCTGGATACGTATTAGATACTCTGCCCGATTGATCTAGGGTTCCGTAACGGCTGTCGTGGTTCTGCCCGACGTAGTCGTTGGAATGCCGTCTCGGGAAGGGTATTACTAATGTTAAAATGGGTTATTATACTAACGCGTGTGCATTGTTTATTTAATTAGACTATAACCAGGGAATCACAAAGGAAAGCCCTATAATAGCAATGTGAGTAATCCTCTTTTTGTTAACTGTTTTTACAAAACCTCACTTAATTAAATATATACAAAGCAGTTATTGAGTATTTGTAAAGAATACAATTATAGTGGGTATGTTGGGGTTTTCTATACAAAATTGGTTACTGGCGTGGTAACGTCCCATAAGTTGAGTATGACCGTACCACTGATGTTAATTGTGATGTCTTGGATACAAATGTAATTGCGGATGTGCCCTCAATACTGCAAATTGGTTTTATTTAAACTTGATTAAACTGGGATTCACTCACTAGTATTTCCTGCTGATAAAATGTTTTAAACACGTGTTTCAGGTAACTTAGTGTGAAGCCAATAAAAGCCAGCTGGAGAGCACTAAAGGCTTGGAAAAGTGGCTATAAAGTTACCTAAAATAAAATAGATGTTTTATTAAATAAAATAGGATTTATTCCTATGAAAATGTGTGTACTGCAAACTTGGGTTTTATCCCATGTGTTTAATACTATGAAAATATGGTGGTTTTACTCTGATAAAATATTTCCTAACTACGGTCCTGAAGAAAAATTCCGCTGCCAAATTAGACAATACCCGATACCACCGAAACTGGATCACGGCCGCCCGTTCCCGGGGATTAGGGATCGGGGGTTGTGACAGAAGGTGGTATCAGAGCTATGCCACTGGTTCAAGCCAAAGAAGTGTTCTGCTGACACTTAAGTTTTAAATTCTGTGTTAGGAAATTAATATAACAATTTATGTGTTATTCTGTGTAGATAAATCTTAATATTTATATTATGGTTTTTATGTTTTGAGTTCAGAGTATGAGTAACCAATATAACTAGACGTACCCATAGGCTACCTCGGCAGACGCATTATACTACACTCTTATACAATTAGTAACTTAAGGTATCACCTTGAGTGAGATCTTTTCTTAAATAAATGAATGTACCGTAATATATATGTGTGTGTGTATACACTACTATGTGTATATCAACCTTACTAGGAAATATTAATACACGTTCATTTTGTAAAAATATTCATAGATCATGGGTATAAATTTTAGATATTAAATCTAAAATCATAATTTATGATAAACTTACGTAAGAAATCGAATAATATTATGTATCCACCTTAAATAAATAAAAGTATGTTATTTTAATTGATTCATAGACTTCATGATCTATACCATGATCTATCCTTATGAATGGTGGTATAGATTATGGCAAATTCCTGAATTGACCATAAATCCAGAAATCATGTTAATATACAATATTAATTGTATGTAAAATAATATACATGTTGTAGTATAGTATGTTTATAATAAACATACGTTATAATACATCATTAAAAAAAAAAAAAAAAGTCAAGAGAAAATAACCAAAGAAAGTGATAATTAATAAGGAAACAAATGCACAAACTCAGGAATCAGGCAATAACCTACCTTGAAAAAAAAAATGAATTAGATGAACAATGGGAAAATCTCCATATGTTAGCCACTACAGCAGTAAATGCAAACTTATATTAAATAGTTGAATCGCCAAACGAGTACCAGCACCCATGCCATCTATGAGCCAGAATTTTTAAAAGAAATTTTGCCCATTAAATAAACAGCCTAGTAAAAGAAAAAGATAGAATAAAACCATACATAAAAGTATGTTGAGCATAATACTCCTATAACCTAGATAGACTAAAATAAGTTATGAATGCATAATTCCTAGTATATTTTAAACCCCAGTTGTAGTTGCAATATATATATATATAAAAGTCGCAATGTTCGCCGTTTTTAATCAATCCATTTTTATGATGGTACCCAAATATGTATACTAGAAATTTGTTTGTGATAATTAATACCACCTACTCAAATAACATTATAATATACATCAAACTAAGTTAGTTGTTAACGAAGCAATCATGTTCATGACTTTCTTTTGGAACCAATCATTTACTTTGGTTTAAAATACATATTGAAATATATGGTATAAAGTTTTACAACTTTGTGGTTTTAATAATATTGTTTCAAATTAATTTTTAAAACCAAAGCTATTAAATTAACCAAAAGGACTTTAGGAATTAATAAAATTTAAAAGATTGCTTTAGTAGATTGAGCCAAAGCAAATTTTGAAACCCAGGTCTACCAATTTACCACTCCATTTTATCACTTATGGTTTATAACCAGTTGACCCTAAGACTTCATACTTTCATAGTTTTATGAAATAACTAATGTTGGGATTACTTGTAAAGATTTCTATTAAAATACTTAGCGATAAAATAAATGGTTAAATGAATATGATGGATATTCATGATTAAATAAAATCATTTAAATTTTTATTTTTAAAATTTGGGTTGGTTGGACTACGTAAAAAGGCCTAACTAAACGTTGAAAGCGTTTCTACAAATCTCCAATATTAAGGTATGTCCAGAATAGGTCTTATGCCTGAAAATAGTTAATATAAGATTTTAAGATTTACTACAAAATTAATCAATCATATTAATTAGAGGATTGTGTATCCTAAATTATAAAGAAAAGTATTCAAGTCAGCTGGCTGATGTATAATAGCTAAATAATACAATATTAGTAAATGAGTTGAGTTGATAAATTGGATGCTAAACTTACTTTAAGTAGTTTCGAAGTTCTCATAATTTAAAAAGACTATAATACAGATAAAGGAGATGAGATTGGATTGTGATTGGTTAAATAATGGAGATGGAGATTCTCATAAAATAACTGTAGTAATAAAATACCAGTGATGTAACCGTGACACAAATAAATTTTATAAAGTCGGTTACATGAATCTATAAAAGATCTATTTAATTAAATACTTGAAAAATAGATCTCAAATATGTACAAAATAAAGTATTAATCTTAACATATTTTGAATATAAAATAGACATACTTTGATAGTATGGGATGAAGTACGTTACATAAGGTTTGAAAAAAAAAAATCAAATTTCTGAACAGAGGGGCAAAATCGTAAATTAATGTTATGTGTTTTAAGTTTATAATATATATTAATATTTAATATATATCCGTTACATTGCTATAACTAAAGTTTTCAAATTACAGAAAGTAATTTATATATAGTATATATATATATCTTATATATAGTATATATATATCTCTGGGTAACCCATAAATACTATGTCATGAGTCACATATGCACATAGTCTTCTAAATAATACTTTTCAATCTTAAAAGTATATTATAATTGATTCAAAAAGGAAAAGGTAGTAATGTGATAAGTGAAATAGATATATAGATGGTTACTTGAGGAAAAATTATTGAGGTAAAATAAATAATGAGCCTGGTATAGTTTAACCCATTAGTTCAAAATGAAATTGTTCTTATGAGTCCAGAAAATTTATATTTTGAGTAATTTATTTCCCTAAACTTTTAATTCCAAAATATTATATTTGATATACTATTTTTATAAGGATAAAATAAAGTCATGGAAATAAGCTTGATGATTGGTACCATCGGATGTATAGTTATTACTTTATATATTTGCAAGTTTAAATATTAAACTAGAAATTTGAAAGTTTCGTTTGTTTCTAAATAATAAATATACACATGTATATACATGTATATACATATACATGATAGAATTTCTTGATGGTATACCCAACATAATATCTTTTGTAAAATAAATATAAGAGAAAATATCATTGGTGATTTTTATGAAAACACGAAGCCATTATAAGAATAAATCATGAAACCTATTATGTTTTAAAATACCATCTGTCTCAATAAAATATTCCGTGCATCAGAATCTCATAATATATAAGCATGAATAGAGTTAACTATAAGCATACTTATTACATTGAATCTAGCTATAGTATCAATAGAGACAATGATATATTTGAAACTTCATAATAATATCTATGCTTAAATGAAAAGGTTGGGATATTGATATTCACTGGTAACAACCAGGATAGTATTTAGACTTGAATCTAAGAAACATGCCTTAGTATAAAGCTTTGAGATAAGCCAATTACTTGCATAGATAAAGTGTGATGGTTATTGGTATCCCGTGAGGATGATAACTAGAACAGTGCTTGTATGATAAATAAGCAATAACAACTGGCCACTGTTATTTCTTGTTTATTGGTACTACTCGGTTCTAGAATATTATCCAACATGAGAATACTAATTTCCTTGTTCCTTGATACAAGCTATAATAAATGATGCGCTTTTAAAATCATGATTTGAGAGAAATTATATTTAAGGGAAATACAATTACCTCTCCGGCAAGACTGGTAGACTCTCCAGCTTGTCCGGGTGAGATGGGGGTACCTCTCCGGCAAGACCGGGTGGGATGAGGTATATGTTATGTTAATGGAATTCCCTAAATAGTACCATGACTTGATGTCTGACCTGTTTTTGGAAATATGAATCTGTTAAGTACACTGACCTGATGAATGGTGTGTATATTACAGTATGTGAGATATATGATTATATAGATATGTATATCTATGAGGAAATCCAAAGACCATATTGATTGACAATTAGGAAAAAAATTGCGAACAAGTGTGTCAAGGATAATTTTAGACTTAATTATCAGGAATCTCTTGTATACATCTATAATTCCGATATCAAACACTATTTCGTTTGATCGTCAGTCTCGAAACTCGTGCGACAAAATGAACAACGGGAACCCTATAAGTTGGGACGCCATGGAAAGTGTAAGATTTCTCTTTGCGATTATTAATGCATTAGGAAGCCTATAACCAAAAGTTGTGCTAAGACACAAAACATCTAAAAAACTTATGAAGAGTCGTTTTACCTCTTGAGAAGATAAAAGTAACCACGACTAGATATACTTACAAGAACTCTCTTCCCCTATGATTCTACTAAGATTTACCATTCGGAACCCTTAAATTTATTTGAAATGACATGAATGCATACCTAACTGATAAATCTTTAATTGTACCTCTTCAAAGTTATAGAGGTAAATGAAGAATTTAAATCCATTAAAAATCATAAACAAATTAAAGGTAAGAATCTCAAAGCATAAAGAATAGTTCTGGTAAAAGTAAAGTGAAATTCAAAATAAAGACAAGAATATACCTAGGAACTAAACTAACTAAAAATATTCATCCATATTTCGGGGAATCTCGAGGACGAGATTTAAAACAAGGTGGGGAGGATGTAACATTCCCAAATTTTGTATTTATATAAAAATATATAAAAACTTATGTTACTAAAAAAATGCATCATGGGTAAATTGACCAATGGAAATATGAGGTATCTTGGGCAAGCGTAGGAACCATTTAATTAAATTATAAAAATACATTATATTTAAACCTACTGTGTTTTTAATGAAACTTGGTTCAAAATGTAGATAAAATTATTCTCGTTCTAATGACATAATTATTATTTTATAAAACGTCATAGGCGCCAAATGAGTAAAGCAGTAAATTAATTATAATATATATATTAAATAAATAATAAAAGCAAACTTAAGAATTGATATTCAAAAGTATACGTGTGTATGAAATTAATAAAATAATAAACTAAAATTTAAAACTAAACTTTAAATGTTGGTGTGTACGTGTCTGATGGAAAACAATGGAGTAGCCTCCAAGACAAGTCCAAATTTCACTATAAATAGAAACTGAGATTCAGCTTTTCAAACCTACTCATTCCTCTCTCTCGCCATATGCATATCCTTTTTCTTTAGTATTGCATAAAAGATCTGCCCCGTTTTAAGTATTTTAACCCTTGATCACTGATACCCTGTCCAAGTGACGTAGGGCCCCGTAACGTATGTCAAGGCTCTGCCTAAATTCGTTGGGGTTCTGTCTCGTGACGTAGGGATAAAAGTAGAATTGGGTTACTATACTTAATGTGAATGCACTATATATTTTATTAAATAATCCAGGAATTGTACCCAAAATATAACAACCCTCCCGAATATTTTTCTGACACCCTACACTTCCTAAAATACACCCCGTATGTGAAAACCAAGCCCGAAATACAATATATAAATTAAAAACAAGAAATAGTAAGTTGAGGCGGGCCGCGTAGACCCACCCCAACCATTCACGTGGGCCGTATGAGGATGTAACCGGATTCCTTTGATTTCTTAAGTCCAGGCGGGCCGCATAAACCATATATTAAGTTAACGCGGGCCGCGAGTGACCTAAAGTGTGGCGCAGCCCGGTGCCGACATGTGTCGACATCGTGGCAGGTCTAGATCATGACCAGGATAAGCTACGCGTTGACCAGGATTGACGCGGGCCGCATAATCCCTGTCCATTCTTTACGCGGGCCGCGTGGGAACCAGAATCAGCACCTATATAAGAAGGCCATCGGATTTCATTCGAATTCGCTCACAACGATTTCTTTCTCTCCAATTTCTGATAGTAGGCTTATAATACACGGGTATTATGCCCCCTAATTAGCGAAGCTCTGCCTCGTTGTAAGTATCATAACCCCTGGATACGTATTAGATACTCTGCCCGATTGATCTAGGGTTCCGTAACGGCTGTCGTGGTTCTGCCCGACGTAGTCGTTGGAATGCCGTCTCGGGAAGGGTATTACTAATGTTAAAATGGGTTATTATACTAACGCGTGTGCATTGTTTATTTAATTAGACTATAACCAGGGAATCACAAAGGAAAGCCCTATAATAGCAATGTGAGTAATCCTCTTTTTGTTAACTGTTTTTACAAAACCTCACTTAATTAAATATATACAAAGCAGTTATTGAGTATTTGTAAAGAATACAATTATAGTGGGTATGTTGGGGTTTTGTATACAAAATTGGTTACTGGCGTGGTAACGTCCCATAAGTTGAGTATGACCGTACCACTGATGTTAATTGTGATGTCTTGGATACAAATGTAATTGCGGATGTGCCCTCAATACTGCAAATTGGTTTTATTTAAACTTGATTAAACTGGGATTCACTCACCAGTATTTCCTGCTGATAAAATGTTTTAAACACGTGTTTCAGGTAACTTAGTGTGAAGCCAATAAAAGCCAGTTGGAGAGCACTAAAGGCTTGGAAAAGTGGCTATAAAGTTACCTAAAATAAAATAGATGTTTTATTAAATAAAATAGGATTTATTCCTATGAAAATGTGTGTACTGCAAACTTGGGTTTTATCCCATGTGTTTAATACTATGAAAATATGGTGGTTTTACTCTGATAAAATATTTCCTAACTACGGTCCTGAAGAAAAATTCCGCTGCCAAATTAGACAATACCCGATACCACCGAAACTGGATCACGGCCGCCCGTTCCCGGGGATTAGGGATCGGGGGTTGTGACATTATGCAAAGTTCTCTAAGTGCGAGTTTTCGCTTAGAGAGGTCCAGTTTTTGGGACATATCATCAGTGAGCATGGTATCCAAGTGGATCCTACCAAGATCGAAGCTATCATGAATTGGGAAGCACCCAAGACTCTATCTGAAGTTCGTAGCTTCTTAGGATTGGCTGGACATTATAGAAATTCATTGAGAACTTCTATTGAATAGCCACTCCTTTGACTATGTTGACCCGCAAGAATGTTAAGTTTGACTAGGGTCCCAAACAGAAAGAATCCTTTGAGATTCTGAAGCATAAATTGAGCGTTGCTCGTGTCTTAACCCTACTTGAGGGGATTGAAGACTTTGTTGTTTACTGTGATGCTTCGCACATAGGTATGGGTTGTGTACTCATGCAAAGAGGCAAAATGATTGCATATGCATCACGACAACTTAAGGTGCACGAAAAGAATTACACCACCCATGATATTGGGTGTCGTTTTATTTGCACTTAAGTTATGGAGACACTATTTATATGGCACAAAGTGTATTATATACACTGACCATAAAAGCCTCCAACATCTGTTTAATCAGAAAGATTTGAATATGCGAAAACGCCGTTGGATGGAAAATGATTACGAATGTGAGATTCGTTACCATCAAGGTCGTTACTGACGCCTTGAGTCGCAAGGAAAGGGTTAAACTAATTTGGATTAACGCCAAAAGCATTGAGCTACGTAATAGCTGAAATAAGAAGCTGCTAGATGCTCAGAAACAAGCCTTATTAGAAGCAAATGCTTCTAATGAAGGATTAGGCGGAATTGTTGATCAGTTGGCACCTAGGAATGATGGAATCCTGATATTTAACAATCATATTTGGGTTCCTAGCTTTGGAGGACTCGGAGATTTGATCCTCCAGGAAGCTCATAATTCCAAATATTGTGTACATCCTAGAGGAGACAAAATGTACCAGGATTTGAAAAAGAATTATTGGTGGATGGGTATGAAGAAATCCATAGCCACTTATGTAGCTAAATATCTGACGTGTTCGCAAGTTAAAGCTGAACATCAGAAACTGTAAGGACTACTACAACAACTTGAAATTCCCACATGAAAATGGGAGATGGTAACTATAGATTTGATTACCAAGTTGCCAAAGAACAAACGTGGCAATGACACGATTTGGGTTATTATTGATAAACTAATTAAGTCAGCACATTTTCTGCCAATTAAGGAAACTTTCAGTTCCGATAAATTGGCCAAGTTATATGTAGACAATATTATGTCTTTAGATGGAGTGCCGGTATCTATTGTATCCGATAGAGATACTAGATACACATCTCATTTTTGGAAGAGTTTCCAACAATCATTGAGCACGAGATTAAATTTCAGTACGGCTTACCATCCACAGACTGATTGACAGAGTGAGCGTACAATTCAAACTTTGGAAGACATGCTGAGAGCATGTGTGATTGATTTAGGTGGTAGTTGGGATGACCACCTACCCCTGATTGAATTCTCCTACAATAATAGTTATCATACTACGTAGGTGATAATCCCATATAAGGATACCTCTTGAAGATCTAGTTAAGTTGGTAAAATGACAGGCCAAAGTTATGTTAAAATAAAAGTCAAAACATAGTTTTTTAGAGAACATATAAAATAAAATTATAAACGTTTAAACACATATTTTTGACACTATATCAATTGGTAAATTATATGAGAACATGTTACAACATGTTCAGCCCGTCATTTCTCGTTTTTTGTTTGGTTTGCAACCGAAAGTCAAGCAGTTTGACTTCTGCTTTGACTTTTAATTCTGACCCGAATTAACTAAGTTAGTTACTGATTCAAAGTTGTAGTATGATCATATTTATGTTTGGGATAACCCTATGACGTTATACCATTTGGTCATAATCGTTTGTCGGGTTTTATGCAAGTTCATACATTATGCCATAATATTGACCAAAATGCCCTTTTTAGCATAAAATGGTTTCTAAACATAATGAACACATAATATGTAATACCTACTGATGTGGTAACATAATGATAATGTTTTGGCATAATGAACTTGTTATGGACTCATCTGATCATTCGATACCGCCTATGCACGTACGGTTGACTTATTTAACTTAGTTTACGTAAGTTAACCAAATTGGGTCAAATCCCTCAATTTCTTTAAGATACAGAATGTTATATTGTGTACCCTTATTATACAAGTCATAGTACTTGTGAGGGTTTAAACCATATTCTTTCAGGTCACCGCTTAATCTAGTGTACCGTATCATTTTCTTTATATATAGTTAACCGGTCCAAGTCTATGATTAAATAGGAACCGTTAACATTCTAATTGGTTATTATACCATTCATTCCAGATTAGGGCATCAAGTAAATTGCAACCTTGTTATTTTGTTTGTACGGCTGTGCTTATATATTGTCTTTGGAGACTTAAGTTAGGTAAATACTCTTAACCTATTTTCCCTATACGGGCTTCGGATACGGTAAATTATTACCGCTTGGTTGGGTATGGGATCGATGACCTATGTGTCTAGAATTCAAATAACCCGTTTTAATTCATTTTGCAACATTGGGGGTTAATGCGATTGTATCCTAGATATCTGTAACGCCCCAAAAACGGGTTTGGTAAATTAAAAACCCGGTTGATGTAAACAAATAAGTTTTAATCTCTTAATTAACCGAAATGAAACTAGAGGGACCAAAACCGTTAAGTGGGAAACATGATTTTATAAAAAAAGAAATTAAACACCACACACACACTTAGAGTGTGTGTGTGTGTCGATGAGCAGGAAGGAAGAAAAGGGTTCAAACCCTAGTTTCTTCAAAATCTTCAAATTAAAAGGGGAATCGAAGGCTAGTTGACTGCATAAACTAAGAATGGTGATCATCTAAGCATTTCCTACATCAAGTAAGTCGAATTTTGCAATTTGGTGATGTTTGATTTAGTGGGTTTAGTGTAATTCATGAATATAATGCTAAATCCAGTATGAATGATGGTTGCAATGGCTGAGTAGACATCGAGATATGTTAAATTTTGAATATGAACATGGATTAGGCTAAACCCACTTGCATGTCAAGGAATGGCTAGAAACATTAAGATTTCTATGTGTTAATTTGATTGTTTTTGGTGATCTTGTTACGAATAATTGGTGTCACAACCATATGTCCGTAGTTAGGGCGAAATATTGTTATGAGCTTGATTGATTGTTAATAAGTTATGTGAAGAATTAGTAGGAATCATGCTTTAAAAGCTTGTACATAATGTTTTACAAATGTGATACCCGCCAAGTGTTCGATGAAATGCCTAAGAGAACAAAATTGTGAAATCGTATGAAAGTTGTGGGTAGTATGTATAGAAGGTGTTTATGGTGTAGTCGTTAGCAAAATAATATGTTAAGTGTGCTTAAGGTGGAGTCCATATGAGAATTCGGATTGAATATATGGTTTGGTAAAATTATGCATTAGGAGTTTGTACCTTGTGCTTGAATGGTGTAATGCTCACCTTGTATTAGATGTGCTTGATATCAAGGTAATTAAGAGCGAAGGTGTATGATATGTGAAAGTATATGTAAGCAAATGTGTATGCGAGTATGATTATGTGATCATGTGGTTGTAGGTACTTTAGCATCATAAGTACGAAATGTACATAGTGTCGTATGGTAGGTGCTAAATTAATATGTGTTTTATGCGTTAACGTGATGGATTGCATGAGTCTAAAAAGATGTGGTTTTTGGATGTATGCTTTATGTTTATTAGACTTGACCATGAAAGTCAAATGTGAGTTACGCTCTTGATATGATCATTTAGATGTGAAATCATGTACACTAACAAGGATGTGATTGCGGTAATATGAAAGCATTAGGGATCATGTGGACATGGACTCAAGCACGAAAGACTAACGGGTCAAGATGAGGCAAGCAAGCGGGTATGAACACGGATGCACAAGGTAAGTGATTCCGTAATCACTTCTTAGTTATTTATGTAAAGTTATATGCAACTTAACTAGGTATGATAATTGAGATCGAATAGGAACAAATGGTATGATATCGATGAAGTATTAAACGGATCTCAGCTTTGATCCGAGCAAGGTATGCGTGATTGAGAATCGTAACTAGGTAGTAGGATTGGTTGCTTATGCAAGGTAGTGCTTGTTGTTAATAATGGGGCAAGGTTGACTAAAACGCCCTTGGTGGGGATTTCGGGTAAACGACCTTAAAAGTCATTTGGAAGTGAGTTATTCGATTAGAGTAATGTCTTGGTTTAGTATGAAAGCGAAGTATAGGGTTATGTATGTTATAGACCTTTTAATGTATAAATGCTCATAACGGGTCGAATAATTCATAAGTGAATAATAAGCCAAGAGCGTGTAAGACAAGTATTTCCTTGATCCGGATGTTGGGTTTTGGGTTCTTATGATAAACGGTGAATTTACAAGCATGTAGAAAGGAACGGGAGGTTAAACGGGTAAACGGGTTGAAAGTTATGCGAATTTTAGTTTATGCGAACAACGAAATAACACTGCAGGAAAAAGAAATAAACGAGGGGCCGTCGCCGACGCCCAGAAGGGCCGTCGCCGACGGCATGTGGGAATTGGATTTTGGCCGACGGCCTAGTTTCCTGTCTACGGAGCTTTTGGACGACGGAGGTGCGTCGCCGACGGCCATTATGGGCGTCGGCGACGGTGCCCAGAGTTTATGTTTTCTGTTTTCTTCCATATGTGAACCCGGTTGATCCAGTTCGTGTCCCGGCGCTCCGTTAAGCTCCCGAATGGACCAAAATCAAGTTTCTGATGCATTTTTGATAAAGGAAAGGTATGTATGTTTATAACTCCAAGTGTACGTATGTAGTGGGTTATGTAGTTATGCTTAATAATATGCATGAGTGTTTGAATGTATGTCTAGTTATAGGAAGGATATGTAAGTACGTAGCTGTGCATGTAGATATGTATAAGGGTATGTATGAGTGTACGTACGTATGTAGATGTATATGTATGTGGGTATGTAAATACGTATATGTGTATGATTTAGACACATTGAGGATTAACGTTATTAATGGTGTACCTTAAGAATGATAAGTAATACAGGTACATTCATGAAGCCTCGCCAGGAAATGGATACGTAGATGAAATGCTTGAAGTTTGATAAAGAACGAGATGTAAAGTGTATGCGAATGATCTTGTTTATACATCGTGTGCTAATGTTTTTGAATGTATGTGGTGAATGCAGGTTGTGCGGGTCACGGAGGATCATCGAGGAATAAAGATCGAAGAACGAGTCACATAAGGGATTGTACGGGGTTGTCTAAGGATGCAAATTGTTGTACATAAGCTATGATTTATTCTATAATTGAGTCAGTTTGTCGTATTCAATATAAAAGAGTTATTATAAAAGTGAACTTTCAAGTAAGACGTAAGGTTTATAATCAAAAAATTTTTATGGCATGAACTTCCGCTGCAACTTTCGTTAATTACGTGTTAGGGTGTTACAAGTTGGTATCAGAGCCCTGGTTTGAGAGAATCAAGTAATAGAAAGTAAATGCTTGAACTCAAACCGGTGTGCTCTCGTAATCAAGAACCCGTACAATCCAAGACTCGATCGAGGCCTAAATGCAAGGGCGAATGTAAGTATGTATTAGATTATGTACTTGAAGGAAACTAATAGTGTGTTATGTGCAAGGTAAGCTTAAGAGCGTGAAGAGGATGATCCGTGAATACAGAATAGGATGAATGCTAAGGCGGGCAATGGTGCAAATAGGCAAATTAACCCCAGGTACACACTACTAATATGTATGAGTACCGATGTCAAAAGAAAAAGGAAGGGGTCTCCTTGGGAGGGAAATTATTAAACGAAAGACAATGATGTGGTCTTGGGGAAGTTTTAGAAATGTGCACTAAACTGAAACCCATTTCTCGGGCATAAGGCGATGATTACACGAAGGCATGAAACTAGTGTGTGAATTGCGCACCTGGCCAGTACGCAAGAAGCATATGACGTTCGTGAGACCGTGGCAATTATTGCAGGTATGTCCGGTAGAACTGGGTAGCAGGTGGGCGCTATGTTGTAGCGAATGCGAAATAGCAAATCCATTGCGGATTTGGTTATGCTGACGAAGGTTATGAAAAGTTATGCGAGTCGACCGGTTCTGGCGAACAAGTCGAATAAGAATAAGCTACCATCCGTTTTGAACGGGTGATTTTGAATGCTCTAATGAATGTTAGAAGCTTAATCCGTTATACGGATTGAAAGAAGAAGTTATGATTAAATGCGAAAACCCAATTATTTGGGTAGTCGAATGTGTATGCTTAACTCTCTTTGAGAGTGTTTATGCCAAACCCAATTATTTGGGTAGTCGAATGTGTATGCTTAACTCTCTTTGAGAGTGTTTATGCCAAACCCAATTATTTGGGTAGTCGAATGTGTATGCTTAACTCTCTTTAAGAGTGTTTATGCCAAACCCAATTATTTGGGTAGTCGAATGTGTATGCTTAACTCTCTTTGAGAGTGTTTATGCCAAACCCAATTATTTGGGTAGTCGAATGTGTATGCTTAACTCTCTTTGAGAGTGTTTATGCCAAACCCAATTATTTGGGTAGTCGAATGTGTATGCTTAACTCTCTTTGAGAGTGTTTATGCCAAACCCAATTATTTGGGTAGTCGAATGTGTATGCTTAACTCTCTTTGAGAGTGTTTATGCCAAACCCAATTATTTGGGTAGTCGAATGTGTATGCTTAACTCTCTTTGAGAGTGTTTATGCCGAAACCCAATTATTTGGGTAGTCGAATGTGTATGCTTAACTCTCTTTGAGAGTGTTTATGCCGAAACCCAATTATTTGGGTAGTCGAATGTGTATGCTTAACTCTCTTTGAGAGTGTTTATGCCGAACCCAATTACTTGGGTAGTCGAATGTGTAAGAAAGAAGAAAGCTCATATGTGGATGGAACTAAAATGAAGTGATTATGATTCGACAACTGAGATGACTAACTTTAAAATCTTGTTGCTGAAGGTAGGTAAAACTTTAAGTTTTTGTTAAAACACATGTAAGGAAGAAAAGGTACGAATGATATGTTTGAAGCCGCTAGATTAATTCAAACATAGAAGGAATGAGGGGTATGATGTTACATTTAAGACCGTGGGACGGATTTAAAACATGTACCTCGATACGTATATATATATATAAATAACAAGAATGATATATTAAGAAATGGCCATGTATTGACCTGTTATGAATAGGTCTAACACACTAATGTCTTAAGAAGGAATTAATAAAGTATTGATGTAAAAACGAGGTCAGGTGATAAACATCATGTTTAAATAAAATCGAATGAAGTGTGTAAACCCCTAATTTTATAATGAGATTGGCAGAAATCATGATGCAATGAATCTACCGAGAACGGTGAAAGAATGCTCATGAATGAAAGCTCATGATACCAGATGGACAAGATCAACCCTGTTAAGATACGGATTCGTGAAGGAGCGAGTCAACTCGGGTTGTTACACGTTGGACGGTGCCAAATTAGCAAGGTTAGTAAATGGTTTAACTTGTGGATGTTAAATAGAAAGTTACATATTGAATGATGCTTTTATGTGAACTGGTGGTACTGAACTTGAACGATCATAACTGTGGAAATTATGATAGAATATATGAAACGGCAAGTATCGATAAGAAATGCTAACCTTGATGCTCGGCTTGTTGGCCATGTTCATTTGAACAAGGCATGGTAGAAAAGATATGCATGACATAGATAACAATAGTAACCATGGAAATAATGCTTAGTCTTCATATTAAGTACGGATAAGTAGGTGTAAAAAGGGTGACTTGGTTGTAATAATAAGTCTTCGAATGATTGCAGTAGGCGTATGATAATAAATCGACCCTTCCTATGAGCTTAAAGCTAATCAGAGGTAATGAGAGTAATGGAATGTGTAGGATAGCTCATAGCGAACAAAATGAAGGATAGTATATGATGAATGAGTAGTATAAAGTAAATCGATTTATTTTGATTAGCAAATAAATGAATATGATATGCTTAAATAGGGAGTAAGAAACAAGTCGGATACTTAGGTTTGTACAATTAATAATTGTATACAATTGGAATAAATTCGATGAAAGAAACGTAGTAATGCTATGTGTTAAGAGCTAGTAATATAAAGTAAAAGACACTAATAAGAGCTCTGGAGAAGAGTCTGACGTAAGTATAATTATGAAAGTAATTTACTTAATATAAGGGCATGGGAACGAGGTGTACAATTATGTTCATGCACGAATAAAACATTTGCCAAGATCCCGAATGCGTTTAGGTTGTAGTAAGAATGGTGGAAGTAACTTATATAATTTAAGAACGTAAGGACAATGCGTACGATCATGTTTAGGTATGAAACGAACTTCTGACCAAGATCCCGAATATATTCATGTTATGATGAGCATCGTGAATGAATAGATGGAAAATAAGAGTAGTTTTAGTCTACTTAGAATGAGAAAGGTTTCGGGGACGAAACCTCGTTTAAGGGGGGTAGACTTGTAACGCCCCAAAAACGGGTTTGGTAAATTAAAAACCCGGTTGATGTAAACAAATAAGTTTTAATCTCTTAATTAACCGAAATGAAACTAGAGGGACCAAAACCGTTAAGTGGGAAACATGATTTTATAAAAAAAGAAATTAAACACCACACACACACTTAGAGTGTGTGTGTGTGTGTCGATGAGCAGGAAGGAAGAAAAGGGTTCAAACCCTAGTTTCTTCAAAATCTTCAAATTAAAAGGGGAATCGAAGGCTAGTTGACTGCATAAACTAAGAATGGTGATCATCTAAGCATTTCCTACATCAAGTAAGTCGAATTTTGCAATTTGGTGATGTTTGATTTAGTGGGTTTAGTGTAATTCATGAATATAATGCTAAATCCAGTATGAATGATGGTTGCAATGGCTGAGTAGACATCGAGATATGTTAAATTTTGAATATGAACATGGATTAGGCTAAACCCACTTGCATGTCAAGGAATGGCTAGAAACATTAAGATTTCTATGTGTTAATTTGATTGTTTTTGGTGATCTTGTTACGAATAATTGGTGTCACAACCATATGTCCGTAGTTAGGGCGAAATATTGTTATGAGCTTGATTGATTGTTAATAAGTTATGTGAAGAATTAGTAGGAATCATGCTTTAAAAGCTTGTACATAATGTTTTACAAATGTGATACCCGCCAAGTGTTCGATGAAATGCCTAAGAGAACAAAATTGTGAAATCGTATGAAAGTTGTGGGTAGTATGTATAGAAGGTGTTTATGGTGTAGTCGTTAGCAAAATAATATGTTAAGTGTGCTTAAGGTGGAGTCCATATGAGAATTCGGATTGAATATATGGTTTGGTAAAATTATGCATTAGGAGTTTGTACCTTGTGCTTGAATGGTGTAATGCTCACCTTGTATTAGATGTGCTTGATATCAAGGTAATTAAGAGCGAAGGTGTATGATATGTGAAAGTATATGTAAGCAAATGTGTATGCGAGTATGATTATGTGATCATGTGGTTGTAGGTACTTTAGCATCATAAGTACGAAATGTACATAGTGTCGTATGGTAGGTGCTAAATTAATATGTGTTTTATGCGTTAACGTGATGGATTGCATGAGTCTAAAAAGATGTGGTTTTTGGATGTATGCTTTATGTTTATTAGACTTGACCATGAAAGTCAAATGTGAGTTACGCTCTTGATATGATCATTTAGATGTGAAATCATGTACACTAACAAGGATGTGATTGCGGTAATATGAAAGCATTAGGGATCATGTGGACATGGACTCAAGCACGAAAGACTAACGGGTCAAGATGAGGCAAGCAAGCGGGTATGAACACGGATGCACAAGGTAAGTGATTCCGTAATCACTTCTTAGTTATTTATGTAAAGTTATATGCAACTTAACTAGGTATGATAATTGAGATCGAATAGGAACAAATGGTATGATATCGATGAAGTATTAAACGGATCTCAGCTTTGATCCGAGCAAGGTATGCGTGATTGAGAATCGTAACTAGGTAGTAGGATTGGTTGCTTATGCAAGGTAGTGCTTGTTGTTAATAATGGGGCAAGGTTGACTAAAACGCCCTTGGTGGGGATTTCGGGTAAACGACCTTAAAAGTCATTTGGAAGTGAGTTATTCGATTAGAGTAATGTCTTGGTTTAGTATGAAAGCGAAGTATAGGGTTATGTATGTTATAGACCTTTTAATGTATAAATGCTCATAACGGGTCGAATAATTCATAAGTGAATAATAAGCCAAGAGCGTGTAAGACAAGTATTTCCTTGATCCGGATGTTGGGTTTTGGGTTCTTATGATAAACGGTGAATTTACAAGCATGTAGAAAGGAACGGGAGGTTAAACGGGTAAACGGGTTGAAAGTTATGCGAATTTTAGTTTATGCGAACAACGAAATAACACTGCAGGAAAATGAATAAACGAGGGGCCGTCGCCGACGCCCAGAAGGGCCGTCGCCGACGGCATGTGGGAATTGGATTTTGGCCGACGGCCTAGTTTCCTGTCTACGGAGCTTTTGGACGACGGAGGTGCGTCGCCGACGGCCATTATGGGCGTCGGCGACGGTGCCCAGAGTTTATGTTTTCTGTTTTCTTCCATATGTGAACCCGGTTGATCCAGTTCGTGTCCCGGCGCTCCGTTAAGCTCCCGAATGGACCAAAATCAAGTTTCTGATGCATTTTTGATAAAGGAAAGGTATGTATGTTTATAACTCCAAGTGTACGTATGTAGTGGGTTATGTAGTTATGCTTAATAATATGCATGAGTGTTTGAATGTATGTCTAGTTATAGGAAGGATATGTAAGTACGTAGCTGTGCATGTAGATATGTATAAGGGTATGTATGAGTGTACGTACGTATGTAGATGTATATGTATGTGGGTATGTAAATACGTATATGTGTATGATTTAGACACATTGAGGATTAACGTTATTAATGGTGTACCTTAAGAATGATAAGTAATACAGGTACATTCATGAAGCCTCGCCAGGAAATGGATACGTAGATGAAATGCTTGAAGTTTGATAAAGAACGAGATGTAAAGTGTATGCGAATGATCTTGTTTATACATCGTGTGCTAATGTTTTTGAATGTATGTGGTGAATGCAGGTTGTGCGGGTCACGGAGGATCATCGAGGAATAAAGATCGAAGAACGAGTCACATAAGGGATTGTACGGGGTTGTCTAAGGATGCAAATTGTTGTACATAAGCTATGATTTATTCTATAATTGACTCAGTTTGTCGTATTCAATATAAAAGAGTTATTATAAAAGTGAACTTTCAAGTAAGACGTAAGGTTTATAATGAAAGAATTTTTATGGCATGAACTTCCGCTGCAACTTTCGTTAATTACGTGTTAGGGTGTTACAATATCCTCGGCTCATTTAATTTCAAATGGACACGACTTAAGCACGGGGTGTTGGCATACACCTGACAGATGCTAATGCTATATTAAAATATTTTTATAACCCAATATGGGTGTGCCCAATAAGGGTATTAAAGTGGTGTGTCGGTTAATCATGATCTCGGCATAGTTTCCGGGCACCATATGTATTGACAAGCATGTAATACTGATAACAAGAGAAATAGTTTATCCTAAATTATTTATGAAAATATATGTGCCATTGTGTACATAAAATGATTTTGAAATATTTTCAAAATGTGTTGGTTATTTGTGTTTAACAGTGTAAACTCACGTATCTTCAAAAGACTAAGTGCGGGTTGCAAAGTACGTAAATAGGTTGGAAGCTGCCCGGTAATTGCTTAAGTGGAATTTGCAACTCCATGCAAGAAGCCTAGTAGTCTGTTTATGTAATCATTTTATTATCTGATCCGCCTGTGGATCTTTTTATACACGTTCGGTCTGTATAATATTTGAACTTTTTAAACATTCGTAATTTGTAATAATTATTTTATACTCCCAAGACTTCTGCTGTGTTAATTGTGAATATCTATATCAATTTGTCACAAGTAAACCGCAAGTCAGGTCCCACCGGGAAATCAGGGTGTGACATTAACTAACTAATTAACAAGTGAAGTGGTGGAATCATAGATGGAGAACCAAGGTTTCATTTGTTCACACCTAACCAAAACATAAGTCTTTCAACATTAAAGGTTGAAGGCTTGGTTTGGTTGCAACACTTTGTTGGTCACTTGGGACCTTTTAGGGCAGCAAATGATAGATGTTTTGAACCTCTAACCTTCCGGAAACCAACCATAAGACAAGCCGCACAACATGAGTTTAGTTGGGAACAAGGATGGTGCAAGATTCCCACAAGAAAAACAAGAAACAAAGACGGGTTATAAAAGTTTTAACAAAACAAAATTTTAATCCGACTTTGGACCTCCACATTGGTGATGTACCAGCTTATTACACCTAGGTGAACATTGGGTTACATCCCTAGAGGTTATCCAAGTGGTTTTGGAAGAAGAAAATAAGAAGAAATAGAAAAGGAAGTAAGTTAAAACTCATTTGAACACTTGAAAGTATTCTTCCCAAAGCTGTAGAATTTCTTGGAGATTTGAGATGGTTAAGAGTATAATGTGGTGGTTGAAAGTGAAAATGTGTAGGAGGAGGCTTGGTTTTATAGGGAAGGATTAGGGTTTGAGTTTAAAGGAGGTTAGAAAGTGATTGGTGAAGAAAAGAGGTGGAAAAAGTGGTTGAAAAGGTGATTTTGGGCTTAATTTTGCGAGCTATAAAAATTTCTGCACTTCAGAACCTCTTGCGGACCGTAAGACACTTTGTTGTGTGGTACGTAACACATATCAGGAATATTTTTTTATATTTTTGGCCCTTATTGTTTGGTTGTTTGTCCAGTTATGTAATTTCTACAATATGTTAAGTGTTTTTAAGGCATTGTTGGTGCAGTCATCTATCGTCTTCGTCTTATGTTGAGTCTCGAGTTCGTTGCATTGCTGAATAAGAGTGATGTCATCATATATGATGATGAAATCATATATGTGACATCATCATATGCATCATCAAGTGAAGACTACAATGTACACGTGAAAGTCAAGTTGAATGAAGACAAAACAATGGTCCAATGAGAGGCTTCCATTTGAAGGTCCAATTGTTTAAATGTTGACCGTTTGAATTGTATGTCGTTTGAAGGCATGTCCGTTTGAAATGGTGGCCGTTTGAAGTGTGGTGTGTCACCTTCAAATGGTCAGGATCATCTTGTATAAATAGGCTTCAAACGGATTCAGTTGTAACGTTCTAGTTTCTGACACCGGGGTGTTGTCGAAGTGTCTTTGTACCGTAATCTGTTACAAGTTCAATAATAGAGACAGTTAATAGTGAATACAAGCTAAACGAAGACCGAATCAATGAATTCCGCCTATGATTCCGTCTAAGCACTCTTCTGATCGACTCGTCAGGTCGTTTCACGATCCTACATGTGGTATCAGAGCTCAGGAGGAAGAGTTCTTACCGTTTAGCTCGTTTTCGCTAGCAAAATCTGATCTTCTACACCTTCTTTCAAAATTTGATACTTTTCACGGTTAAAAACGACCGATTTTCACCTATAACATACATAACAGGGTTTTAATCAATCCTTGAAAATATCATATCAAAACTCGACGTAAAACTGGTAAAAATGGCTTGAAAATTGATGACCGTTTGAACGAAACCAACCTATCGTTTGAAACTGGACTGTCTCGTTTGAAAAATAGCCATCCCGTTTGAACTTATCGTTTGAGATATGGTTTCCGTTTGAAATTGGACATTCCGTTTGATATATCGTTTGAAATTGCCATTCAGTTTGAATTGATCGTTTGAACTTAACTATCCCGTTTGAAAAGATGTCATATCGTTTGAAAGGTGTCATTACGTTTGAGAATCCCGTTTGAAATCATCAACCATTTGAAATTTGTAGTTCAAGTGCATCGGTTTGTGTGATTCATCTAACGAGGTGTCAGTACATCGGGAAAGGACATCTTGTATCTAGTGTTAGTTTGCACTATATGTTTGCATGTGATTCCAAGATATAGTTGTCGGCCATTGTTGAAAGTCTTAAATGCTTGCATTTGATTCCAAGATATAGTGTCGGCCACACTCATATTTTAAGGTCCAATAGAATTGTTACATAAGAGGTTCAATAAGCAAACAGTGTTGTCGACTATTTTCAATAATCATATTTTGGTCATGTGAATCTTTTACTTGCAAACACTGGTTCACCAATCAACAGTTAAAGACAAAATTGGCGGCCCAATCAAAGACTTGTAAAAGATAATATTGTTGGCCATTTGTTATACACTTTAAATCAAGAGTTAAACAATTGGCGGCCCAATCATCTTCTCGGCAATCATTTGTTCAGCGAAAATTGTTAAACATTTGTTCATTGATAATTCTCGGCCCAATCATTGTTTAGTGCAGCCCAACTCATACTCGGAATAATTGAAAGGGTGTTTTGAGTGAACTTTGTCGGGATTATTGGAAAAATGGAAATGTTTGATGAAAAAGAAAATCATGATCTTGAAAGGATAAATGATTGGTATCGAGGGTATTTCAGTAGTCATTATCAAGGTCTGTCCAAGAATGTTTGGGCTAACCGGTTCGAATGTTTTCTGTGTAAGAAAGATGAGAAATTAGATGATTTGGAGAAGAGATTTAATCGTTTGATTGACCATTTGAAAGAAAACAAGATAATGATATCAGAAGCTGAAATCGTATCAAAGTTTGCTAATGGATTACTAGCTGAATGGGATGATTTTTTGGAAAATCTAAGAAAGAATTCTAGTTTTTCAAAATTATCTTTTAGTAAATTCATTAGTAAACTTACAACACATATGAATGATAATGAAGAGAAAAAGAAAGGGTTGTTGAATAGGATAGAAAATAATTTGAAAAAATTAAGTTTGGATGTAGTTGTAGAACTGAACAAAAGAGTCTGTGTGTGTCTTAGTGCAAAAGATGTTATGAAATATGATATGAAGAGGGGTTGTTATATTGATGAGAATATGAATCCTCTTGACTTCGTTAAAATCTTTTGTGCAGGAACATACAAGACAGAGACAGAGCAAGTCACAAAGAATGGAGAATCTGTGAAGAACGAATCTTCAAGTTCTGAATCAGTGTGCTCTAAATGTGACAACTTTAAGACTGACAATGACAAACTCTTGAAGGATGCGGAAAGTTTGACATCGGAAGTCAAGAAGTTGAACAATGAGAAGCAAGCTGATATTAAACAGATTCTAGATTTACAGGGAAATTGTGAGAAGTTGAAATCTGAGAATGATAAACTGTTAAATGACTTAAACAGTTTAATATCAGAAAACAAGGTTTTGAAAGAAAAAGAAAAAGACTTTGAAAGCAAAAAGAAATCTTCAGAAAATGAAGATTTCTGGATGAAACTGGAGAACAAAAATTTGAAAGCAAATGAAACAAAATTTCAAGAACAGCTAAAAGTTTTGGACAATGAAAAATCTGTTCTTGAAAACATTAAAATTGAAAATGAAAAAATTATCAAGTCTCATCTTGAAAGAATATCTCAGCTTGAAAATGAAGCTAAGAATTCAAGGAGCAAAATTGATGAACTTGAAAAGAAATTGAAAGGTTTTGTGACATCATCTGAGTTTTTGAATATCCCCTGTCCAAAACCTATCAATTCAGTTCCAATAAGTGACAATGTCACAAACTTTGATAATGTCAAAGTTGAAGATTGCGATGAGAAATCTGATGATGAAAATGAAAAAACTGAAAAAACTGAAAAACAAAAATTGTTTTTAAAATTAAAAGAAAAATTTCAGAAAACTGTTCTACAATCGACTGAAAAGGGAGAATGCTCTAAGCAAAAACCTTTGAAGAAGAAAGTGGAACAGAAACAAAAAATGAAAACTGAGAAAATTTTTCAAAAAGAGAATAAAAGCTCATCAGATCAATCATCCAATCGCAATCAAAAATCACAAAAATTGAAAAATGAAAACTCAAAAAATGTTGGGAATAAGTGGTACAGGTCGAACCACAGTACTCAAAAGCCAAATCCAGCAAACATGAGGAAGGAATACCACAAAGCCAGACAATGCTATGATCTAAGCGTTTGGTGTGAAGGTGGTACATGGTACGATAACAGAGTGTGTTACCGATGCGGTTATCAAGGACGCATTGTTGTTAACTGCCAAAGTTGGAATTATGAGACGAGAAGATGCTTTAACCGCAATATCAGAGGTCACATTGCCAGAGATTGCCTAAGGATATCGAATGACAGATTGAGGGCTAAGTCTCAAAAATTGGCAAAGATTCCAGTCAATGTTAAGCCACATGAACAGAAGGTTCTAAAACCTAAAGTTCAAGAATAGACAATTCAAGAAAAGAAAGTTAAACTTTCACAGGGGCAGAAAGACAGATTAAGGAAGAAGAGGAAGAAGGCGAGAGAGTATCTCGAGAAGAATTTGTCCTCGGGTTCATTCGTTGGTAAGAATAAGAGTTCTGATGAATCAACTTCCGCAAATGCAAAGTCAAGCAAGACGAATTCATCAGATACAAATCTAAGGACGAAAGAAGAAAAGAAGAAGAAGAAAATGGTCGGCGATGAATCTGACAGGTCAAAGTCAGACAAGCCACTTTCTGGCGATAAATCTGACAGATCAAAGTCAGACAAGCCATGTGCAGGCAATGATTCTGGATCGTCAAAGCCAGAAGAGCCGGGTGTTGAGGTAAAAAAGGAGAATCCAGGTTTAACAATGGATGATCCAAACTTTCCACCATTGTTGAACAAGAATTCGAAATCACCCAAGGACCGTCAGGCTTGGGTGAATCTGTTTAAATAGAAAAACCTGACTTGCCGGAGATCCCAAGTTGGTAATCGTGGATCATGAATCGGCATCCTTTCTTAATATGTGTTTGAAAAGTTTTGCAGGACTTGCCGGAACTCCCAAGTTTGTAAGCGTGGAGTAGGAATCGGCACCTTGAGAATTCAACCAACAGATGGTAATTGGTTGAAAAACAGGTTTGAGTTGTATGGTTGTGATTGTTATAAGTGGTTCAGAATTTGAACTAGGTTGATTTTACAAGTGGTTAATCAAGGTCATTAAGTTGAACTTGATGTAATCCATATTCAAGTGATTAAAAATGGGGATCAATTCATTATAAAGAGTAAAAAACAAAGTGATGATCTTGCCCCAATTTTACAAGTGGTAAAATCAATAAACTTATTATTCGGAAAAACCATTATGATTAAAACAAACTTGAGTGTTTTGAAATCATTATGGGAAAATAGTTTGTTGTGAGGGGGAGTTCTGATTGTTTACGCCATGTGGATGGAGAATTGATGCGATTCTCATCAAGTTGTCAATTTTTGTACAGTTTGTTTCAAATTTTCCCAGAAAATCAAAATTGAAACATATTTTGATTTTAGGGGGAGTAAAATTTTAAAAAAAAATTATAAAATTTGAAAATGTCAAAAACATGGAAAAATAAAAAATGAGTTTTGTTGTGAAAAAGAGGAAATGATAGTACATCAGTGGACTATCACAACATGCTAAAGAATTGGAAAGTTTAAAAGTGATAAACGATCTTACTGCAGATGTGTCAGTAGGTTTTTGCACATTTAGTAAATTGAAACGAGATATAAACCTAAAATTCAAACTTGCTTAATTCGTGGGTAACTATTCTTGAATATATGGGTAACCCCCGAAATCTTGTTTGAAAGGTCCCGTATTCTGAGATACTAGGTCTTTATACTCAGTGATATCTGGGGTATTATTCCGGGACTTCTGCTGTATGGAAATACTGACCTAGTCCCCGAATAATTCTTTCTGCAAAAAGCTTTGAAATATAAGCTCGCCCTCAGCAAGCTGATGAAACAATAAAGTTGATAGTCGCTGCTGTTGAAATCAAAAGATCCTCTAAAAGGGGACACACCAAAAGTCGAAGCCGTCATCTCTCTGCGTATACGGAAGTATCGACCTGAGCTCTCACGGCCCTCGCACATAACCCCTTTACAGATATCATTTGTGGTATACTCACCTGTAACACTGAATATTGGGATTTGGATACAGGAGTATATGCAAGTGGAGTGATATACAATTAAGTTTAAGTTTCTAAAACATTAATATCGTATCTCGAATCGATTGAAATTTGTGTGAAAATTTAAATTGGACCAATATACTGACAATCTAGGTAAATTGTTTAGTACTGAGTATGTTTAAAGCTTAACGGTGTTAGTGATTTGTCACAAAACTGATATGATCCTCTTACACAAACTCACAAAAATATTGTCTGTAAATATTTCGTTTCTGCATTTCTTTTCATTCAAAAATCCAAAAAGATTTTTAGTGTGTTTTAGCATAAATTTTGAAAAATTCAAAAAAGATTTTCGACAACTGGTGTTGGAGAGCTGATATTCAAAATTTCAAGTGCAGTACATGATGAACAGGTTTGGGGGTGTGAGTTTAACAGAAGAAATTTTTTTTGAGAAAGAAAAGTTTGATTAGTTTATCAGGGTCATTAATTTGAACTTGGTGTAACTATTTCTAGTAAGTTTTTCTAATTGATTTGAGTAAAAACTTATGTTTCGGTGAGAAGTGTGCAGGAAAGGAGCTTATCAGACTTAAAGCCAGGGATTGATCTCAAGGTGATAGCTAATTCCAGATAGCGATCCCATCATGATGAAAGGGGGAGTCTGACGAGGCTAGAGCCAAAGAGAAGAAGATCCTGGTATATGCTAAGAAAGAAAAGAGACTGATAAAGACTGAAGATGAGAAGACTCGACACTTAAGACTCGTCAACATCTGAGGGGGAGTCTGTTGGTGCAGTCATCTGTCGTCTTCGTCTTATGTTGAGTCTCGGGTTCGTTGCATTGCTGAACAAGAGTGATGTCATCATATATGATGATGAAATCATATATGTCACATCATCATATGCATCATCAAGTGAAGACTACAATGTACACGTGAAAGTCAAGTTGAATGAAGACAAAACAATGGTCCAATGAGAGACTTCCATTTGAAGGTCCAATTGTTTAAATGTTGACCGTTTAAATTGTATGCCGTTTAAAGGCATTTCCGTTTGAAATGGTGGCCGTTTGAAGTGTGGTGTGTCACCTTCAAACGGTCAGGATCATCTTGTATAAATAGGCTTCAAACGGATTCAGTTGTAACGTTCTAGTTTCCGACACCGGGGTGCTGTCGAAGTGTCTTTGTACTGTAATCTGTTACAAGATCAATAATAGAGACAGTTAATAGTGAATACAAGCTAAACGAAGACCGAATCAATGAATTCCGCCTCTGATTCCGTCTAAGCACTCTTCTGATCGACTCGTTAGGTCGTTTCACGATCCTACAGGCATGTATGAGTATGTGTATAGTATGAATGTGCATGAATATTATCCCAAACATAAAATAAACGTCAAGTATGATTCAGTTTCGTTTATAAAATGCGTATTCATGAATAAGCATGTATCATGTACGTATGAATTAAACAAGTATGATAAAAATGTATTTCCATTATGATCAAAGTCTCGAGATTACAAAGATTGAAACGGAATACAAATACAAGCTTTCTAAAAATAGAAAGTATAAACTACAGAATGTTACAGTCTCCCCTACTTGGGAAAAAGATGCGGGTACTTGGCCTTCATATCGCTTTCGAATTCTCGAGGATTGTTCTTGTCACAACACTGTAACATTCAATGTGTCTTAACTACCTTTAACATGGATATGAGCTCAACTGAAACACTATCTCTTGAAGGTGGTTCTCCCAAAGCAGATCCGACACGATACAACATTTTAATAAGGGTAGGTGATGAATATACCGCGAATATACCATGAAAATGTGCAGGAGGAGGCTTGATTTTATAAGGAAGGATTAGGGTTTGAGTTTAAAGGAGGTTAGAAGGTGATTGGTGAAGAAAAAAGGTGAAAAAAGTGCTTGAAAAAAGTGATTTTGGGCTTAATTTCGCGAGCTGTAAAAATTTTTGCCCGACATAACCTCTTGCAGAACGTAAGACACTTTGTCTTGCGGTCCGTAAAACATATCAAAAAATATTTTTTTATATTTTTGGCCCTTATTGTTTGGCTGTTTGACCAGTTATGTAATTTCTACAACATGTTAAGTGTTTTTAACGCATGTATGAATATGTGTATAGTATGAATGTGTATGAATATTATCCCGAACATAAAATAAACATCAAGTATGATTCGGATTCGTATATAAAATGCGTATTCGTGAATAAGCATGTATCATGTACGTATGAATTAAACAAGTATGATAAAAAATGTATTTCCATTATGATCAAAGTCTTGAGATTACAAAGATGGAAATGGATACGAATACAAGCTTTCTAAAAATAGAAAGTATAAACTACAGAACGTTACAGTCTCCCCTACTTTAGGAACTTTCATCCAGAAATTATTCAAGAGGATGACTCGGGAAAAAGATGCGGGTACTTGGCCTTCGTATCGCTTTCGAATTCCCAAGGATTGTTCTTGTCACAACACTGTAACATTCAATGTGTCTTAACTACCTTTAACATGGATGGTGCTAAATAAATCACCACTCTGTTGAGCTCAACTAAAAAACTAACTCTTGAACGTGGTTCTCCCAAAATAGATCCGACACCATACTGCAAGCTTTAGGATCCTTGCAATGCTCTACATTTTGTATTTTGGCTATTTAAGAACACATATGTGATCATAAACTCAACCATTTCAAACACTCTATACATTCAATGTTAATCACAAGATTCATGTTCATATCTTTACTATAAGAGTCTCGTGTGGCTTCCTTTATAAACTGAAGCACCAAGTTTTAACTATTTCAAGTCCTTTTATATAGAAAAGAATTATATTTCTTGTTGTGTGTTAGTTGTTAAGAGCACTGATGTGTGTAAAATGCAACATATAAATTACATCAAACGAGGCATAAAACTAACCCTTTTTTAGTACTAATGTTGGAAAAAGTGTGCTTTTGTCTTCCTTTTGTATTTTCAGGACCAAATAAGCTTAAATGAACAAAAGGAACAAATATGCAGCAAAAACTAAAATAAATACAAAGAAAAGGAATAAATGTGGCATGCCCGACCCCTCGACAGCATCTTCCCAAGCAAAAACAAGAAACAGAAAGCTGACCATGGCCCCGTGCCCAGCGGACACGGGGGCGTGGCCAGGTGTCTGCAGAAAATGACAAAGTTGTAGAAGCTTCTATTCCCAGCACGGGGGCGTGCCTAGCTCAAAACGGGTCATGGTTAACGCTAAGATTCGCATAATCTTGCAAATCTTGATAGTACAGATACGCTTCTGCACACGGGGCCGTGTCCAGCGAACACGGGGGCGTGTGGAGCCTAATGCAGAAAATTGCAATTAATGAAGAAAAAGAAAGAGGATGGCCACGGGGCCATGTCCAGCGGACACGGGGACATGTCTGGGCTTCTGTTCAGGCTATAAATAGGGGTGCTTGGTTCACTTCAAAGGCATCTCTTGGAAAACCACCTCTCTCCCACTTCACCACCATTCCACCACCACAACAACACCCACATCCACCACCATCATCCATCATCCACCTTAGAGTGTGTGTAGTAGTCTCGGGATCCAAGATTGATCGTAAGAGTTCTTATCAAGCAAAGGCCATGTTTGGCTAAGTCTCTTACATCACTTGGTGAAGATAAGCATTTAATGTAATACTTTTGATTTTTAATTTTTTCGCACTTTTTATATGGTTTTGTATTAATGACTTTAATAACTAGTTTCTTATGTTGAAGGTGAAACTTCCTTATCATTTGTCCGTGGTGTCTTGGCGTTATTTTACTGTCTATATAAAATAAAATATTTTCACCATTCATATCTCTACAGTCTATATAGAGATATGTTGATCTCTACGGTCTATATAGAGATATGTTGGCTACCTGGTCGGGGGTTAAGGGAATGGTTTGGTAAGGTTCTTGCCTTGTTCAGTGTATAGATCCTTCAAGGAACTGGGTCAAGCTTACAAGGACCTCCTTCAATACCCACTGATATTGGATGGTGGGGTGCGAATGGCTTGATCGCCTCATATGTAAACTACTATTAATACATTAACCCAGCTACTTGGGATTGTATCCCTGCTGACTCAAACCACTTAGCCGAGGGTAACGTCGCCATCAAAAAAGGGGCCTACCACATTACGCATTAATAAATTAATTAAATATCTTTCTATATTCCGACCCTTTGGGATTGTATCCTTGCTGACTCAAACCACTGGGTTGAGGGTAACGTCACCCTCAAAAGAGGGGCCTACTACTATAACTAAGATAATCTCTTAAAAAGTGGAAAAGTGCGGAAATCATCAAAGGTTACATTAAAGGCGAGTCGGATCCAAGTGATTCATCTTGTCTATCTGTTTTTCTTTTTTTTTTCAGCATTTTTAGTTTTTATTTTTATATTTAAAACCATTTCTAAAACTTTTGATTTGATTAGACGTTGAGGATAAACCGGTACTAAACGCTTTTGTGTCCTTGGACGACCTCAGTATCTTACCAACGCTATACTACACTCACGATTGGTGCACTTACCCATGTGTGTGTTTAGTGTTAGTAGAATATCGTGTTTTATAAATTTAAAACTCGACTAATGTGTTAAAAAGGGCTAAAAATATCAATAAAAACATATCACAAGCAACACACACCAGCACACCAAAAAAAACCCTTCTTAAAACACATTGTTTAAATATCAACAAACACTATTTTATAAATTTAAGTATCTATAATCAATTTGCAACAAATAAATAAATGAATAATGTTTATTTTCTATGAAAAGATACTCACATAATATATTTATTAAGTTACCTTTGTGTACAATAGTTTGCTTGACTCGCATGGTCAAGGTCAATCTGGGTTACAATTTTGTTCAAAAGTCACGTCTCCTTCTACTAATATGTCAAGAGATTTTGTGTTATTTAGTGATTGCATGTTGGTAATTCTCATTAACATTAACTAATCCTTTCTTTTTTCAAATAGCTATTCACATAGACTTCCATTTCAGTATTATGTAAAAATCAGCTTTCACAAATTAGTTATTAATAAATAGTATATATACATGGGTATTTTTGAACTGCACAGCTTATGTTGCCTGCTTAGAAGAGTAACATATATTAAGTTGTATCTTTGTTGAATCTTGTGACAACATGCTAACTGAAGTAGAAACAAATATATAACCACCATAAAGATGCACATTCAAAAAATACCCAAGTTATTTAGCATTTTCAGGGTCATTTTGCATCATCAACGGAGCATTTCTTAGAGCAGAGAAACCTCGTTAGTCGCTTTGCATCTTTTTTATTCATGTGCTTGCATGATGGATGAAACCTACAAAATAATATCAATAATATGTACAACTCCACTAACAACCCCTAATAATAAATTAAGCTATTAATTATCTAAATTATTAGAAATTAAATATATAATTAATGATTTGTTTCATTAAAGATAACTAAACAATATGGTATTATAAATTGGTTAGAGATGTAAGGTTGATTATATAATTCTCACAAATCACTTTTTAAATACAAAATAAGAATAAAAAATGTCCCATCTATAGCATGAACATTATGCATGTGATTATTGATGATACTTGGACGAGATATACTTGCGCTTGCATCCATCTCATTGCACCATAAATAGATCTGGATTGTAAGGCATTTTACAATCGCAATACCTTCATAACATGTATATAACCAATTAGTTTACAAATCTTCTCAAGTAACAAAATGAAGTGATTAAGATTATAAGATCTATAAATTAAAAGCAACATAATATCTGCCATTTTGGGTCGTTTGTCAACACTCATCAAACAAAAGTGAATACATGTAGTTGACAGAATCAAATTACTCACACGGCAACAAAAACATCGACGGGGCATTTCTTAACATAGTTGTTTACAAATCGGCAAAAATAATCCTCAACACTGACACGCTTTAGGTTCATGTAGTTCTCCAAGGAATAAACAACTCACTTCCCTTGGATGCTATGAATGCTCTGCACATCACAGTTATCAGATAAAAACACCTCTTTTATTCCATGAAAGCTTTTTCCTCCCTTGCTTTGTCTCCTCTCGCAGGTAATACCACCGAATGAGAACCATTGGACGCTCAATATCCAACGACTCTATTCGAACAACAGAAGTGGATGTCTTAGGGTCATCAGTGACTGTACATACAAACAAATCGACAACATCGTCAAGTCTAAAAAAATAGATTTTTAACCTGAAATTAAAATGTATAACAATAAAAGAAGTCCATATTATTTAACGTTAAGGTTATACAATCATAATAATTTGACTTTGAGTGTTTGCATGATATGTGTACACTATATAACAATAAGAGTTAATTACCCGGATAGTCCCTGTGGTTTGCCATTTTTCTCGTTTAGTCCCCACATTTTCAAAATAGCATGTTTGCTTCCTGTGGTTTAACAAATTGTTACTTGGATAGTCCTCTCAATGGATGAAGTTTATTTTTTGTTAAGTTTATGGGAGATAAATTAACTACCCTCACTTTTATTATAAATAAGAGTTAATTGCTCAGATGGTCCCTGTGTTTGCCACTTTTTCATGTTTAGTGTTGGTGCATACGTCTGTCGACTTCGTCTTCGTTCGAGTCTTATATTTAGAAATGATAGTCCAGGTCACGTTGTACGAGAAAATAGGATTTTAGGTGAAACTGGTGATTTCGCACGAAATGAGAAGGTCATTTCGCATGAAATGAATATTGTTCATTTCGTACGAAATGACACATGCCTGTTTCGTACGAAATCAACTACCTGTTTCGTACGAAATGAGAAGGTCATTTCGCACGAAATGAATATTGTTCATTTCGTACGAAATGACACATGCATGTTTCGTACGAAATGACACATGCCTGTTTCGCACGAAATGAATATACTTCTTGATTCTGACGCCGAAGTGCTGTCGAAGTGTCTCTAGCCTGTAAACTGTTGTGAAATCAATAAACAAGCAGATTAATGATATTCTAGTGTCATACAAGCTGAACGAAGACTGAATCAATGAATTTCGCCTCTGATTCTGTCTAAGAACTCTTCTAATAGACTCATTAAGGTCGCACAATGATCCTACGTGTGGTATCAAAGCTCAGAAGGAAGATTTCTTACCATTTAGCTTGTTTTCGCTGGAAAATTCTGATTTCTACACCTTCTTTTCAAAATTAATCAAGATTTCATGGTTAAAATGGACTGATTTTTACATATAACGTGCAAAACACTGTTTTAACAAATCCTTGAAAGAATCAGACCTAAAATCGACCTAGAACTTGATCAATTTTGTCAAAAACATATCGAACAGGTGACATCAGCAGCATTTCGTACGAAATAGCTTATTTCGTGTGAAACAGTACTTCATTTCGCACGAAACACCTTCATTTCGTATGAAACAGTACGATATTACCCTATTTCGCACGAAATCAGCTTATTTCGCTTCAAAAGTGTTATTTCGTGTGAACCAGTCTTTCAATTCGCACGAAACACCTTCATTTCGTACGAAATCTACTCATTTTGTTTCAAAGGTGCCATTTCGTGTGAAAATCATATTCATTTCGCACGAAATACCCATTTCGTGTGAAGGATCTATTTCGCATCAAAGTGTCATTCCGTTTTGAAAGGTCGTTTCGTACCAAAAGTCATTTCGCATCAAAAGGCATTTCGTTTGAAATTGCATTTCGCGTGAAATTTGAGAACTTGTGAAATTTGTTACCGAAACATGGAATCTACAGAAGAATTGGCAGCATATTTTTATTATGAATCTGAACAGTATAGTTCGATAAAGATCGAAGAAGAACCAGTTTCAGAAGAACTAGTTTCAAAAGAACTAATTTCAATAGAAAAGGATTCAGAAGTTGGTTCCAAAAAATCTAAAAAAGTTTCAGAAGTTGTTTCAGAAAAAGCTCCAGTTTTTTATCACTCATCAGATGAAGAGAGTGATGATGATAGTGGAGAATTTGAAAAACTTGAATTTTATAGAGGATTATTTTCACCTGGTTTGTTTAATATGTTTTTTGCAGCAACTGTGGAAAAGCTAAAAAATAAACAAGCTGCGAAAAAGAAGAATTGCAAAGCAGCTAATGTTGAAGAAAATTTCAAATCTGAGAACAAACAGGTTGACAGTTCTCATCAAGAAAAGTCTGAGCAAGATGAGACAACTGAGTTGTCACAAAATAGTGAAATCAAACCTGAAGAAATTAGAACAGGTTGAAGAAATTCCGGCTTTCAATACGAAGAAGGAAGCTGATGTTGAGAAGATGATTGAGAAATGCTCAAATTGTGATAAATTTGGAGCAGACAATGTCAAACTTTTGAAAGATGTGGAGAGTTTGACATTGGAAAACAAAAAATTAAAAGAAATTGAAAAAGATTTTGAAAGCAAAATAAAATCTTCAGAAAATGAAATTTTTGGATAAAATTAGAAAACAAAAATTTAAAAGAAAAAGAAACAAAAATTCAAAGTCAAATAAAAGTTTTAGAAAATGAAAAATTTGTTCTTGAAGAGAATAAAATCGAAAATGAAAAAGCAATAAATTCTCATCTTGAGAATATCACTCAACTTGAAAGTGAAGTTGAGAGTGCTAGAAATAAAATTGTTGAGTTATAAAAGACATTGAAAGGTTTTGTGACTTCGTCTGCAATACTAGATCATATATGTCCAAAACCGATCAATGAAATTCCAATAAGTGACAATGTGACAAAGTCAAAATTAAAGATTGTGATGATAAAACTGATGATGAAGATGAGAAAAAGAAAATATTTTTGAAATTAAAAGAAAAATTTCAAGAAACTGTTTTACATTCTACTGAAAAAGGTGAATGCTCAATGCAAAAACCTGTAAAGAAGAATGTGGAACAAAAACAAAATGTTAAAAAGCCAAAAAAATCTTCAAAACAACAATAAAAGATCATCAGTTCAATCATCCAATCGTAATGAAAAACCACAAAAATTGAAAAATCAAAACTCACAAAAAGTTGGTAATAAGTGGTGCAGGTTGGACCACAGTGCTTCAACGACAAATCAAGCTTACAAGATAATTGATGATTACCACAAAGCCAAACAATGTTATGATTTGAGTGTGTGGTTTGAAAGTGGTGAATGGTACGATAACAGAGTGTGTTACAAATGTGCTTTTCAAGGATACATTGCTGTTAACTGCCAGAGTCAGAGTTTTGAGACAAGAAGATGTTTTGAATGTCAAATCAGAGGTCACATTGCCAGAGATTGCCCAATGAGATCAAAGGGAAGATTGAGGGCTGAATCTCATGGAAAGATGAAAAACTCAGTCAAAGTTGAAGAAAAGCCCAAAGAACAGAAAGAGAAAGAACAGAAAGTAAAACTTTCACAAGGGTAGAAAGACAGACTGAGAAAAAAAAGGAAGAAAGCACGAGAGTATCTTGAAAGGATTTTGTCCTCAGATACAATCAGAAAATCAGATAACAGTTCTGATAAATCGTTTTGCTCTCCAAAGATTGATCAGTCAAGTAAAACGAATTCATCAGATACAAATCTGCGGACAAAAGGGATAATAAAGAAAGAAAAAGTGGTTAATCAAATGATTAACAAATCAAAGAAAGTGAAATTTTCACTTTCTGGCGATGAATTTGTTTCTTCGGAAACAAAAGAGCCACTTGTTGGCAATGAATTTGACTTATCAAAGTCAAAGGAGCCACGTTCGGGCGATGAATCTGGTTCGTCAAAGCCAGAAGAGCCATTTGTTGAGGTAAAAGGTGATAATTCCGTTAAGACAATGGATGATGCAACTTTTCCATCATTGTCAAATGAAAATTTAAAACAAAAAATTAAAAAGAAACCGAGTGACGATCACTCAAAGACACCCAAGGTTCGTCAGGCTTGGGTGGATCTCTTCAAATGTAAAACCTGACTTGCCGGAACTCCCAGGTTGGTAAGTGTGGAGTAGGAATCGGCATCTTTCTTGAGAAATGTTTTATCAAGGACATTAAGTTGTACTTGATTTAACTTTCGTACAAATGGTTGAAAAAAGAGATACAAAGTGATGAGTTTATCCCCTATCCTACAAGTGGTAACAACAAAACTAATTTCCGTAAAAAAACCATTTTGATTAAAACAAACTTAAGTGTTTTGAAATCATAATGGGAAAATAGTTTGTATCAGGGGGAGTTCTGATTGTTTATGCCAAGTGGATGGCAAATTGAAGTAATTCACATCATGTTGTCATTTTGTTGACAGTTTGTTTTCAAATTTTCCCAGAAAATCAAAATTGAAAAATATTTTGATTTTAGGGGGGGGTAAAAATTTTAGAAAATTTTGAAAATTTGAAAAAAAAATCAAAAACATTAAAAAAATTCAAAATGAGTTTTGTTGTGAAAAAGGGAAAATGATAGTACATCAGCTAAACAGTTGCAGTACGCTAAAGAAATGTAAAGTTTTAAAGCATTAAACAGTCTCGCTGATGATATGCCGATAGGTTTTTACACATTTAGTAAGTTTGTTTGGGATATAAACTTAAATCATCACTTGCTTATTACGTGGGGAGCATCTCCAGGATATATAGGTAACCCCTGAAATCCTGTTTGAAAGACTCTATTTCTGATATACCAGGTCTTTGTACGTGATGATATCTGGGGTATTATACCTGGACTTCTGATTTTGCGGAAGCAATAGCCTAGTCCTAATATAATACTTTGCACTGCTTTATTCTTAAAGCTCGCCCTCAGTACAAAAAATAATGAAACATTGAAAAATGCTAATCATGTGCTGTTGTAAAAAAAGATCTCCAAAGGGGACCCACCTAAAGACGAGCCATCATCTCTCTGTACGAACAGAAGTTCTAACCCGAGTTCTCATGGCTTCGCATTTACCCCTTACAGATATCATTAGTGTGCACTCACCTGTAAGACTGAATATAGTAGTCTGGATACGGGAGTATATTCTAAGATGGTACACGCGTATAAGTTAAGATCATAAAATACTAAATACGTATCCTGAACATATTGAAATTTGTGTGAAAATTTAAGAGGATCAGTATATCGGCAATCTAAGCGAATTGTTTAATTCTGAATATGAAATCAAAAGCTTAACGGTACTTGTAACCTGTCGATAGTTGATATGATTCCCTAACACTAACTCACAAAAATATTGATTGTATATATTTCTTTACTGCTTTCCATTAATATCAAAAATCCAAAAATATTGTGTTTTTAGCATAAAGTTTTGATAAATTCAAAAAGATTTTCGATAACTGATGTGGAAGAGCTGATTTTCAAAATTCCAAGTGCTAAACATGATGAACAACTGGTTTGGGGGAGTTTGATTGAATTAAGATTTGATTTTGCAAAGATTAAATGGTTCATTAATTTGAATCAAAATTCTGAATGTTACAAATCCAAGAGCTTATTAATGTTAAAATTGTTTATCTTACGAATAGTAGAGGATGTGCAGGCCAGGTTCCTGAATCTGAGTGTTACAAAGAGCCAGGCTACAATCTTGAACCTGTGAAGGATGAATAGCATGAGCTGAATATAAGCCAGGATTCAATCTCAAGGTGTCACGACCCCCGACCCCACCCTGGACGGAATCGGGAGCCGCGAGCAGCCAAGTGGTACCGGTGGTTATTTTTGAAAATATTGCAGCGGAAATTTCATCAGGACCGTGAGTTAGGAAAAATATCAGAGTTTTAGAAAACACTGGATTTTTATTTATTAAAGAGATGGGATAAAACCCAAGTTTTACAAAGGTAGCTTTAATATGGGATAAACCCGAATACATAAAACAACTTTTCTTAATTTAATTTAATTGATAAAATGAGCCACTTCTGTAAGCCTTGTTGGTGCCGTATCCAACTCTTACTCCAATCTACTTTAATTACCAGAAACGTGTTTTAAAAAGGTTTTGTCAGGAGGAAATAATACTGGTGAATCATTCTTTTTGTCTAAAACGACGCATTGTTATAATTTACAGTATTAAGAGCGATTACAATGTTTATATATATCAACCATCTACCCAACGGTATTTGTCACTCGACCACCTATTGGCTATCTCGTTGTCCAATGGTGTCTGTGACTATGGTCATATCACCTCTTGGCTAACCCGTTGTCCAATGGTGACGGTCATCAAGTAATGTATACAAAACCCCACATACCGGTTGTAATTGAAGACTACAAAGACTTAATCACTGTAAATATAACTTTGGAAATAAACATGATTTTGAAAGCAAACTTTGTAAAAAGAGAATGACTCACATTATAAGCATGCAGTATTGATTTAACAAGCTTCCTGATTCAAATTCTTCTGAGAATTAGCATCTACTTTGATTGTAAGTGTATGGGGTAGAGTTTAGCCTACTGATAAGCCTGATAACCTAATTTAAACAATAATGCACATGAAACTAGGTAAGTAACTGAATACAACTTTTACGATAAGCTCACCAGATTAAAACCTCACAACGAATGACAAAGTGCGATACTTAAACATCCAGCGGATTCGCAACGAATGACAAAGTATAGCCCGAGTTTGGGCGACACTCAAACATCCTGTCGGAATCACGACGAATGACAAAGTATAACCCGGGTTTGAGCAGCACTTAAACATCCCTCGGATAGTTTAAATCGATCGGATATTGAACCGTAACAGCGATTGAGTTAATACTCGGTATCGTAGCAGCGTCTCCCTAACGAAATTTATGATTTTATGCAGTGTATATTCGTTTTTGTGAAAAGATTTCGACACCACTGAACTGCTCCTGATCCAAGCTATTTATAGCTGAAAAATGGGTCCCACGCGGCCCGCGTTAACCCTTGCTCGACCCTTACGCGGCCCGCGTGGAGGTCTAGTCTACGTGTAGGTTTGCTGGGTCACGAGTAGGTGTGCCACGTGGATGACACGTAGCCCCGGATGCTTATCCAGTCAACTCTCAAGTTGACGCGGCCCGCGTGACCTTCTGCCTATTCTTTACGCGGCCCGCGAGAAGGCCAAACATCTGATTTTCTTGATTCTTGATATGGATTGTGGTTTCAGGGGTCCGGGTTTTTACTTACGGGTTCAAGTAGAAAGTCTCCTGGTATAAATCTTAGGTATAAATCTTAGGTATAACTCCAGAGCTATTTTAAAAATATATATATATATTTATACTCGTGTTAAGTATAGTACCCCTAATTCAACCTTGTCCCTATGTCGCGAGACAGAACCCCAATGAACTTAGTCAGGCAGAGCCTTGACATGTGTTATGGAGCTCAGATCAATCGGAAAAGGGTAGCGGTGATCGGGAGTTAAAACACTTAAAATGGGGTAAGGATCTTATTGTTATTATAAATAAAATAAATAACCAACATATAATCTTTTGAGAGTAAGTTGGCGATATGAACAGAAGGACACAGAGGTATGCTCAAGAATATCCTATTTATACTCAACTTAAAAACTTAGGCTCACAATTTTATCCTTCCACATACACCTCCTACGTGCCCTCTTTGAAATGATTTTGAGTTGTTGAAATGCACGTAGACATTTTTCAAATTCCTATTTTAAGTTTAGTATTATTTTATTATTTTATATTTTATTTGATTCTTATCTCGACATGCACACATACAATTTAAACAAAATCTAAATTGTTAACTTTATTATTATTTTATTATATATATATATATATATATATATATATATATATATATATATAAAATTATAATTAATTTAACTGCTTCACTTATTTGGCGCGTATAACTTCTAAAGTATGACGTTTCTAGAAAATAATAAATATGTTATTAGAACGAGAATAATCTTATCTATATTTTGAACCAGGTATCATTAAAAACAGAGTAAGTCCAAATATAATGTATTTTTATAATTTAATTATTAGATGGTTTCTAGGCCTGTCTAGTTACTTCATATTTTTAACGGTCAACTTACCCGAAATCTACCTGTCTAATAATATAAGTTTTTTTTGTATACTTTTATTTTTAATAGAAAGGTTACTCATATACAGGCCAATTAATTAGTATAATATTTCAACCAACTATATATATATATAATAGTTTTTAAAACTATTTGGGTCGAATAATTATATTAAAATAAACTAGTTACTAATAAATTTAAATAACCCTAAAATTCTTATATGGGAAAAAAAAGAATGTTACATCCTCCCCACCTTGTTTTAAATCTCGTCCTCGAGATTTGGGCTACGATATCTCTTTTAGAATTATGTCACGCCTTTGTCAACAAGAACAGTATTAAGGTAGATGGTACAGAATCAAAATATCAAATTTTGTGAATTTGAGTTTTACAATAAATTGGACTCAATAATTCAACTGAATAATTCAATAAATCGATGTCAAACGAACGATGTGAATTTATATAATTTCCAAGGTAACTAGGTTCAAGCCAAAAGAGATATATGATCAATAGATGTCTAGATTGAATGTTTATAAATTGTGAATGACTTTTAGGAACAATAGAATTTATTGTCAAAAGAAAACTTTCTTTGATTGTCAATTGAGGAAGATTCAGAATTAACAAGCTCGAATGAAATAGAAATACGGAAATGATTTGTCAATTATTGAATTATGATATGAGAAAAATCAATGGGTTGACATTTATTGAATTGCAAGGATACACCGATATACAACAGAGTTTAGTGTATCATTGTCTTAACACATAGTTGTATTAAGACCATTTTCAAGGATGAGTCAAGCGAAAGACATACGTGGTTCTGAAAGATTCGTATGATTATGCTTAGCACAAGCTACAAGTTTATTGTGACAACCCTAACTTTCAAGGTCAGTATCTCTTCGTCACGTATCTTGTTTCTCGTTATTTCTCTTTCGTATCTTCCCTGCGACAATAAATTGGTAAACACTCAGTTTGGATTGCCAGTCGACACTTATACTTTAAAACTTGTACTAACAAAGTGTTGTGGATCAGATAGTAATCTGATCGAGTAGCCACTCGACGATTATGTCACAACAATGAAATCAAAGAATTAAAGTCCGACAACGATGATCAGATCTCAAATATTATTGGGCCGCAAGCATGGAAACAGCTTTATTGAGCTTGACAATTCACATGCAAACATAAATCCAAATCAAATGGCCGACATAGTAAGCGAACCATCCTGACACTCGAAGATATGCTGCGAGTACGTGTGTGGATTGATTTATGTGAAAATTGGAAGGACACGTATCTTTAGTTGTGCTCTACCGTAGCAGACACCATTCTAGTATTCAGACAGCTCTGTTTGAGACATTGCATGGACAAGAACGCTAATCTCCTTGTTAGAATAATGGCAACCTAATCACAGGTCCAGGACTTATGCTCAAAACTCTTGAAGATTTCTTAGATCGAAAATTGTTTGACGGCAACGCGTGACTGCCAGGAAAGCTGATAAGCTTAGGAAACACTGGGAGTTTGTTGTAGGCAAACGTGTCATAATCGGAAGTCTCACCCTGGGAGAGTGCGGTGCACTATAGAAAACGTGACAAGCTTGGTTTACGATGAGTTGGGACAGTCGGATTTCTGGAACGAATCGGTGACATAGCTCACAAACTTGGGTAAACTGACGTAATGGAATAACGTTCGCGATAACATTCATACCTCGAATTTAAGGCAGTATTTGTCCGATGAAACACTTGTGATACCTTTACCAGAGTCTGAGGTTATCGAACCAGTTGTATTTATCAGGGAATCGATCGGAAATCATGGACCAGGACGTTAGGATTCGTTAGCATAGTCGAATTCCAATTGTGAGAGTTCGTTGGAACTCAAGACGTGGACCGGAGTTCAAGTGGGAATGTGAAGATCAAATGAAACTCAAGTATCCTCAACTTTTTCCTAATGATCAATCAAAGTTTGGTAACACTGGCGAATTTCGGGACGAAATTTCTCTTCAAGTTGGGGATGATGTGGCACCTGGGGAAAGCGTGCAACAATCTTGATTTATCACTTCACTTCTTTGTGCTTGTTTGTCAAATTTCGGGACAAAATTTCTTTCAAGTTGGGGATGATGTGACAACCCTAACTTTCAAGGTCAGTATCTCTTCGTCACGTGATCTTGTTTCTCGTTATTTCTCTTTCGTATCTACCCTGTGACAATAAATTGGTAAACGCTCAGTTCTGATTGCCACTCGGCACTTATACTTTAAAACTTGTACTAACAAAGTGCTGTGGATCAGATAGTGATCTGATCGAGTAGCCACTCGACAATTATGTCACAACAGTGAAATCAAAGAATTAATGTCCGACAACGATGATCAGATCTCAAATATTATTGGGCCGCAAGCATGGAAACAGCTTTATTGAGCTTGACAATTCACATGCAAACATAAATCCAAATCAAATGGCCGACAAGGAAATTAACTTTTCATGCAATTCATTATCAAGACAAATTGTATTTTATATATTGCCTACACCTATCTGATCATTCAATTGTAATTGGGCCTTATACTATAGTTCACGTGATACTGACAATGCTAATCTTTAATTGGGCCGATTGAATATTATTGGACTGACAACTGAATCAATTTAAAGCATCACATGTATATGGCCGACAACAATTTTGAAAAATGGACTATAATATAATAGCTAAACGTATTATGTGGGCTCAGGCCCAAATCGGTCAAAAATAACAACCGCCCCAAGTTTTGGTTATTTAGGGGCACGTAACATGTTATTATTGATAACACAAAATCAAAAACCCTATCCTTCCTCACCTGAATTACGACGATAGGAGACCCCCCCCCCCCATCGAGATAGCACATTGATTTGTCAAGACTTTTGGTTAGTGATTCTTGCGTAAGATATTCATTGTTGTATGGTATTGCTATATGTGATATTGAAGGTGTGACATACATATAGGATTGATTAATTATGATAATAGGTTGCATGATTTTGTTGTACATCTTACAATTCACGAACTAAACTGAATAATCTTCGCATTATTTTGTTAGTTGTCTTGTTTGCTTATGTGAAATCTTGTTCTAGGTTCTTAATATGTGAAACTAGGAATCTTGCATGACTTTGTTCTGTATAAGTGGGTGCGATCAATTAACAGCTTAGGTTAACATATGTGAACTTTGTGATACTTGAATTCATGATTTCTTTATAAGGATAACTATCATCAACGTTAATTAGTATCATGCTATTTAGATAGAATGTTAATACACTGGATGAATGTTGGGATAATGGGCCAAGAACCATTAAAGGAATTAGATGTCATGGGCTGGAGAGTCCAATAGAGGATGGGTTATAATCTGATGTTTTGGGTGATCTTTGGGTACGGGTTATAGTGGGCTGCGTAACATTTACCATAGTTTGTTGGGCCCAAACTTAACTGGGCCCAGGTTGTCTTTTAAAGTCATAATACTAATATCTTAGTTTTGTTTGGTTTGGGTCTAGTGTTGTTGGGCCAGGTATAAGGTGTGGATCACTGGGCTACATAAGCAAAATGGTGGAACATAGCTTTACTGAACCGTATGATGTTGTTTTATATTGGGTTTAATTGTAATTGGGCTTCTGGTATGGGCTGCCAAGGGATGGCAAGCCTTAAAAAGTGTTAATACAAGATTTAAGGTAACTAAATAAATGTTGAGTGATATAAACTATTGTTGTTATGTGCATGATCGATTGAATAAAGTTTGGACTGTTTCTATGTGTTGTGGTGATATATGATCATGTAACGTGAAAATATATATGGCCTGAATGCTCGTTGTAACTTGTGTGATAATACATGCCATACTTGCCTAACATTTGTGGAAAGTTGTGCAAAGAATATGCGGTTTACGTGTAAGCGAAACTAACTGTCATTGGAACCATATTAGGGTGTGGGTGTCCAACGATAAACAAATAAACTAATCTTACCGAGCAAACCTAAGGTGAGTTCACTGCTCTTTTCCAAGCATGCATCCCGGGGAGGGATATCGGGTAACGTTCCGGGGAGGAACACTTGTTTATTTGGATGTTTGTTATTATACTCAGTTTCTATCACATAAGACCCCTTACATCTATCGACAGTTGCTGGGGAGGCAACAAGGTTATTAGTTGATAGCGCTATTAGGTTTGGCACCCTCACACCGTACTGGGGAGGACGGGCGTGAACTAATTTCCTTAAATCATGACCAGTGTTCTGATAGACACATTGGGGTTGGGCAAACACGTCTTGTAGCCATTTCGGTAATCGAGTTAATAACAACATCAAGTCAATCTGTTAAACTGTTTTATACATGTATCTGGTAAACTAAACTCGTTAACGAAACTTTGAACTCACCAGCGTAGTCTGACATACTTGTTTGCATGCTTGTAGGTCGTTAGATGTTTTGCTTTGGAACTTGCTGTCTGGAGTAGCTGGAGTGGTCATGGGTCGACTGGATGGATTTATGTTATTCTTGATACAATACTTTGGTTTTTAAACTGTTTATTTTGCTTCCGCTGAATACTTTGGTTTTCACTTAAACTTGTTGATGGTATTTTATTAATATTTAAGGATTTTATTTTGAAACTTGTACGCGTTCAATGTAATTAGTGGCTCGTTATTGGTATGTCGCACGCCTAACAGGGACATTCCCTAGGTGGTATTTTGGGGGTGTGACAGTTTGGTATCAGAGCCACTGGTTATAGTGAACTTGGTTTTAAAAACGTTTTTATAAAACCAAACTATAACCGAATAATTCTGAAAACGTGAATACGACCATGACACTCAGCTCCAGATTGCAAGGTTCGTCTCTCGTATACTCATTGTACTGCGTAACTAGTGAACACTTACATATGATATTGCATGTGATTGCACATTTAGCACAACAGTATGAATTCACGTATTACTTGCATGTGTTATATGACTGATAGGGTGGTAGTTCCCTAAACATTCGTGACTTACGTTTTGTGATGCTCTTTGTTTGCTACTCGAGTTTGAGGAACCATTTGACATGAGTTAGTTAGGAGGAGCTGAGATGAGCATGCAAATCACAATATTATTGTGGGTGCACACATAATAATAATGTGGGGTGCATGCGAGTCCCAGTGAGACTTAACAAGTGAAAAAGGGGTTTCGTTCCGTTATTTAGTTGATGTGAAACACAACAGTCTATAGGAGTCAGAGGAGTGAATGTCTCCTACTCGAATATGATCTTCTCACTCCTCTCTGAATCCTTTCGAATCTCGATGTTATCAAGTATCACCCGAACACCCATCTGAACGTCTAGCGAACTGTGTAGAATGTTAGGTGCTTGTACGGGCGTCCCTGAGTTGGATGTCACAGCGTCGAATGATTGGTTTATATCTCCCTCACTTCTCTTTGTTTGCTGGAACTTAATGTATTGACGTCTTAGATCCCAAAGTGCGACCACCTCTGTAACACTCTCGAAGCAAACTGTATATTACTTAAGCAACTTGCAGCATCAGTGGACAAAAGGATGAGAGTAGTACTATACCGACTTCAGCATTTGGATGACCCTGATTACCAATAACGAACACCAGCAATTTGACGCTAATAGGATCTTTAACCCCAGTCAGCGGCTCATGGGAGCCAACTCCTACGAATTAACCGGGACATGAACGATGACAATTGACCGTGGTGCGAAAATGTGAAACGACCAGCACAATGAGTAGCGTCTTAGGACGTGGCACAGAAATGTAACAAGATGGACCTCTTCGGTGAAGAATTGTAGGACTTCGTTTCAGGCAATGACGTTAGAGGTAACAGTCACGGAAACATCAGGATACTCGTAATTGTAACTAACGGTATGGAAATGGAGGTGCCAATAGCATGGATTAGCCATGATTAGATCAAGGCGACAACAACCAAAGACATGACGTAAGTACTGGAAATCTTCGTAACGATAACAACACGGGAAATGATACTCATGGAAGGGCATTTAGGATTGGCGTGGGCGATGCTAGGATCATAACCACATGGTGGCCTACACGTTTTTGGTAATGAATCGCTTCGTCTCTGTTCTACTTAACCCTGATGCTTCTTGAAACCGAACCTGTTGTGGAATCGGCTGACAACAAGACAAACGAAACCTCATATGTTTGATGGGATACAAACTCGACCTTGTGGGACAAGCGTTCGACGTTGACATTCCTTTTACTACCCTTGATGGCTACGATACAGCAATTAGTGTGGATTGGTTATCCAAAGATCGCGCAGATCTACTAGTGAGGAGAAAGTTTGTGTGGAGAACCGTTGTTTGTTCTAAAGCGTCAGAGGGGTGCAAGGGTTAGCGCCATTCCAGCCATGAGGGCCCAGAAGTGTCTACAGAGGGATGACCTGCCATGTTAGCAACCGTTCTGACGATAAAGCTAAATAAAATAGGATCGAGGATCCACCCATTGTTATGACCCATCTCAGTGTGCTACTCGAGGAACTTTCAGTGTGCAAAGAATATGCGGTTTACGTGTAAGCGAAACTAACTGTCATTGGAACCATATTAGGGTGTGGGTGTCCAACGATAAACAAATAAACTAATCTTACCGAGCAAACCTAAGGTGAGTTCACTACTCTTTTCCAATCATGCATCCCGGGGAGGGATATCGGGTAACGTTCCGGGGAGGAACGCTTGTTTATTGGGATGTTTGTTATTATACTCAGTTTCTATCACATAAGACCCCTTACATCTACCGACAGTTGTCGGGGAGGCAACGAGGTTATTAGTTGATAGCGCTATTAGGTTTGGCACCCTCACACCGTACCGGGGAGGACGGGCGTGAACTAATTTCCTTAAAGCATGACCAATGTTTTGATAGAGACATTGGGGTTGGGCAAACACATCTTGTAGCCATTTCGGTAATCGAATTAATAACAACATCAAGTCAATCTGTTAAACTGTTTTATACATGTATCGGGTAAACTAAACTCGTTAACAAAACTTTGAACTCACCATCGTAGTCTGACACACTTTTTTGAATGCTTGTAGGTCGTTAGATGTTTTGCATTGGAACTTGTTGTCTGGAGTAGCTGGAGTGGTCATGGGTCGACTGGATGGATTTATGTTATTCTTGATACAATACTTTGGTTTTTAAACTGTTTATTTTGCTTCTGCTGAATACTTTGGTTTTCACTTAAACTTGTTGATGGTATTTTATTAATATTTAAGGATTTTATTTTGAAACTTGTACGCGTTCAATGTAATTAGTGGCTCGTTATTGGTATATCGCACACCTAACAGGGACATTCCCTAGGTGGTATTTTGGGGGTGTGACATTTATACCGTCACCACAAGGTGTCGGAGTGATTGAAATAATAATAGCGGTGACTGAATGAGTTCATCATGCTTGAAACCAAATGAAAGTTCAACGAAATAAATCCGAATGTTTGTTTCAAACAATTCTAGTAGGAGTTCCGATTGAAAATGAAATAATTGAATAATCTTTTTCGATCGAAAAGATCAAGAAATACTCGATCGATGTTGTAGGAATTGTTAAGAGATACACTAAGATATGATATGAATTTGTGTATCATTATCTTAACACACGATTGTGTTAAGATTGCTTTTATAGGATAAACCAACAAAGCGGATTCAATATAATAAATAAATAATTAAATCCGTATATGATGTGTGCAAACGAGATTAGCGCAAGCTTCAAATTTGTGAAAACGTCACCACAAGGTGATCGTGATTAAAGAAACAATTTAATGAAGTCGAAGACCAAACAAGCATGTTATGGTTCAAAACAAATGAAGTGCTTGTTGGGACTATTTTTAATATGATAGCTTGCAATCCATCATATGGGACCTTGAATTGAATACGTAATGCGAGCAAGTTCAAGCAATTGAACTTGTTTAAAACAAAACGAGTTCATGTATCAATAAGAAAGTTCTGACATGGTTACAACAAAACCCATGTATACCATTCGAAAGAAATCGAGTTTTTCAAAAATTCATCGATTTATATCAAAGAGTCATCGTTTTGTAAAAACGCGATTTACAAATGCAAAGATCAAGTATAGTGAAACGATATTTGAGTTTGGATAAAATAACAAATTGGAATGAAGCCCTCAAGTGGTCTTCATAAATCAAACGAACCACATGCGCAACAAACAGTGCATGTGTAACGTGTGGATTTACCAAGAAATGAAATAGATCAATAATTGCTACTATGAAAGAAATCCTCATGGTATGATGACCATTAGGGGAAGTAGAAACGCGAAGGTAAACTCATTGTATGCAGAAGTCAGGATTTCAACGAAAGAAATATAAGAACTTTATCTGGAATTTCATGTGATAACCGTTGTTAAGTGACGTTATCATGGAATGTCGAATAAAATGAAATAGAGAAATTGTACCGATATGTAACTTCTTTTGTAGTGCCAATAATTATGACTTTAATTAGACTGTGCACCGATGGTTGTAAAAATCTTGTTCCAACGTCCTCAGCAAGATTCATGTCGTTTGTAGGATCATGTGGAAAAATGCCGCTTTTTGATTAGTAGTTCTCCCACTGCCGGGATTAGCATTGTTGTTGTCGTGCCCAATCATGTTTTCAAAAGGCCTTGCTTTGAAAGTCGTGTGTGATATACTTCGACGTCTGTGGTCGTATAATTTAAGTTTTATGTGTTTTCTTGTGCACTAGCACAACTTTACGTGCTTCTTACTTGCGTTAATAGTTTATGGTAACGCATTGGAAATTCTTTATACTTTTGATGGCGTCCCAACTTAAAGGGTTCCCGTTGTTTATTTTGTCGCACGAGTTACGAGACAAATGATCAAACAAAATAATGTTTGATATTGGAATTAAAGATATATGCAAGAGATTCTTGATAAAGAAATCTAGATTTATTATTGACCATATGCTTGTGCTTTATTTCAAATTGTCAATCCTTATGGTTTTTGAATTTCCTTATAGATATACATATATATATAATCATATATTTCACATGTTGTAATATACATACCTTTCATGAGGTTAATGTATTTAAAAGATTCATATTTCCAAAAACAAGTCAGATATCAGGTCATGATACTATTTAGGGAAATTTTGTCACTTGTTTGACATATTATATACCTTCTTACCCGGTTCTAGCCGGAGAGGTAACCCTGTTATATCCGGACAAGTTGGAGAGTCTGCTACACCATACCCAGTCTTGCCGGAGAAAATTTATATTTCCCATAAATAGTATTTTTCTTTAAATCATGATTTAGAAAGTGCATTATGACTTTCAACAAGGACTAAGCAAATTAGTCTTCACATGACGGATCATGTTATAGAACAAAGTAGTACTAATAAATAAGAAATAACAGTGGTCAAGTGTTATTGCTTATTGATTTATATTTGCAACGTTCTAGTTATTATTCTCATGGCATAACAAAAACCCATCACACTTTATTTACACAAGTATTTAGCTTATACTAAGGCATCTTTTCTTAAGTTCAAGTCTAAATGCTACCATGTGTGCTACCAGTTAACAGCAATCTCCTAACTCTTTTATATATGCTTAGGTATTATTAGCACAACACCTATAGGCTTAAATCAGTGGCTATGATACCACCTTCTGTCACGACCCCCGACCCCACCCAGGACGGAATCGGGAGTCGCGAGCAGCCAAGTGGTACCGGTGGTTATTTTTGAAAACATTGCAGCGGAAATTTCATCAGGACCGTGAGTTAGGAAAAATATCAGAGTTTTAGAAAACACCGGATTTTTATTTATTAAATAGATGGGATAAAACCCAAGTTTTACAAAGGTAGCTTTAATATGGGATAAACCCGAATACATAAAACAACTTTTCTTAATTTAATTTAATGGATAAAATGAGCCACTTCTGTAAGCCTTGTTGGTGACGTATCCAACTCTTACTCCAATCTACTGTAATTACCTGAAACGTGTTTTAAAAAGGTTTTGTCAGCAGGAAATATTGGTGAATCATTCTTTTTGTCTAAAACGACGCATTGTTATAATTTACAGTATTAAGAGCGATTACAATGTTTATATATATCAACCATCTTCCCAACGGTATTTGTCACTCGACCACCTATTGGCTATCTCGTTGTCCAATGGTGTCTGTGATTATGGTCATATCACCCTTGGCTAACCCGTTGTCCAATGGTGACGGTTATCAAGCAATGTATACAAAACCCCACATACCGGCTGTAATTGAAGACTACAAAGACTTAATCACTGTAATTATAACTTTGGAAATAAACATGATTTTGAAAGCAAACTTTGTACAAAGAGAATGACTCACATTATAAGCATGTAGTATTGATTTAACAAGCTTCCTGATTCAAATTCTTCTGAGAATTAGCATCTACTTTGATTGTAAGTGTTGGGGTTAGAGTTTAGCCTACTGATAAGCCTGATAACCTAATTTAAACAATAATGCACATGAAACTAGGTAAGTAACTGAATACAACTTTTACGATAAGCTCACGAGATTAAAACCTCATAACGAATGACAAAGTGCCACGATACTTAAACATCCAGCGGATTCGCAACGAATGACAAAGTATAGCCCGAGTTCGGGCCACACTCAAACATCCTGTCGGAATCACGACGAATGACTAAGTATAACCCGGGTTTGAGCATCACTTAAACATCCCTCGGATAGTTTAAATCGATCGGATATTGAATCGTAACAGCGATTGAGTTAATACCCGGTATCGTAGCAGCGTCTCCCTAACGAAATTTATGATTTTATGCAGTGTATATTCATTTTTGTGAAAAGATTTCGACACCACCGAACTGCTCCTGATCCAAGCTATTTATAGCTGAAAAATGGGTCTCACGCGGCCCGCGTGAACCCTTGCTCGACCCTTACGCGGCCCGCGTGGAGGTCTAGTCTATGTATAGGTTTGCTGGGTCACGAGTAGGTGTGCCACGTGGATGACACGTAGCCCCGGATGCTTATCCAGTCAACTCTCAAGTTGACACGGCCCGCGTGACCTTCTGCCTATTCTTTACGTGGCCCGCGAGAAGACCAAACATCTGATTTTCTTGATTCTTGATATAGATTGGGGTTTCAGGGGTCCGGGTTTTTACTTACGGGTTTAACTAGAAAGTCTCCTGGTATAAATCTTGGATATAACTCCCGAGCTATTTTAAAACTATATATATATATATATATATACTCGTGTTAAGTATAGTTGTAACACCCCCAAAATTCCACCTGCGGAAACCCCGCGAGGCGTGTTACGCATCAGAGTTCGAGCCACCAATCACACTGAACCAATAGTAAGTACTTAAATAAAACATGTCATTAGTTACTGAAACAAAATGTCAATCTGATATCAATTCCCAAAATGCTGTGTAGCGGAAGCATGCAATCGTTTAGCAATCATTTCATAATAATATTCAAAATCAATGTTTGGTTTATAAGAGAATCCAAGAGTCTCGATCCATGACCACTCCAGCACTCCCAGATAGCAAGTTCATGATTCAAATGTCAACGACCTACAAGCATGCAAACAAGTGTGTCAGACTACGCTGGTGAGTTCAAAGTGTTGCTTACGTGTTGTGTTACCAGATACATGTTAATGCGATTCAATGTTATATTACGATGTTGCTCATGTTAGTTACCCTAGGGACTACGCCCTTACGTAACCGAGGAGTGTGCCTCTTAGCAACCCACTATGTTGTTCAGTTAGTTACCCTAGGGGAACCGCCCTTACGTAACCGAGGAGTGTGCCTCTAAACACCCATAGTGAAACCCAGATAATTAGTGCCTAATAGCGCTATCAACTAATCACCCCCATTGCCCTCCAGGCAATAACCAAAACCGATTAAGTTGTTTACCCAATGTTTCCCGTCCAATGTTTACCCGTTGTCCCAAACCACCGGGACGCATGCTTGAGAAAATGCAATGAACTCACCTTTGGTTTGCTCGGTAAGATTAATGCACGTATTCCAAGTTGATCAATTAGTCCCCGCACGGTTTGATCGACAGGCCGATGTTTTCGAACTACAAGATCACCTCAATGGGGAAGGGGTCTGCTGCCAAGGTCGACGATTAGGAGAGGGATATAGGGGTAGGGTTTGTTAGATGGGGATTATGAGGAGTATATGAATTACGTACAACCTAATATAGTGGTAATATCCTAAGTCATGTGGGCCGATCCCACATCTTCTCTGGCTACAAAAGGAAACGGCCCAAACTTGTGAGTGGTGGGCTGGGTGCGGTTATGAGGATGTGGGCCGAAATAGTGCATAATTTAAAGTGTGGGTATGTTGCCTAGAATACGCGCGGCCCAACAAATGTCTACATGTTACTACACCAGATTATCATACGCTTAAGAGTAACGGAAGTATCATTTAAACAGAATGTTTCAACACAATAAAGAGGAATAACGAGGAGTATAGATCGTAAGATAAAACGTTACCGACCTTGAAAGTTCGGGTTGTCACATCATCCCCAACTTGAAAGAAATTTCGTCCCGAAATTTGACAAGTAAGAGCTGAGGAGTGAAGTGAGGAAATTAGGATTATTGCGGATTTTGCTCGGGTGCCACATCCTCCCCATGTTACAGAAATTTCGTCCCGAAATTTAGGCTATATTATACTCTAGGCTCCAATTATGAGTTTGTCGATAATTCACTAAACACGTAGTTAGATACGGTTTCACGAAAGTTCACTAAATAATATATAAGTCATATAGCATATAAAGTCAGATAACATATAAATTCACATAAGTCATATATAAGTCATACCCATGTGTAATTCCGTAATTCCCCGTATTACCGTTATGTGAGTGTTATGCATGAATGAGTGTTTGAGGTAATAGGGTTTGTGTTAATTGTGTTAAACTAAAAATGTCTTACTCTTAGGTAGAAAACACAAGTTGAGTTAACAGGAGTTTGATGATGAAGAATGTTGTGACAATTTATGCTAAGCTCAAGAGATGCTCTCAAAAGTTGAAATACGAGTGTGTCATACATCTGTGTGGCATTGCCTGATGCATTTAACATGTGCGACCGGGGGGGGGGGGGGTTTGTTGCACTAAATGTAACTTGGGTGAGCTATACTCCTTCGAATTTGGGGACTTGCAGAAAGGCAGTATTTAGTTATCATGGATGTTGTATATTAAGTAGCCAACACTTCACGAAGCAAGTGTATCTAATGTATACCTGGAGCTTACCAGAATTGAGGCGAATGTCGTACATCATAAGCAAAGGGTCGACGAGATAAACCGAACTGGAAATGTGTCAAGGTAGTTTGTTACGGGCTAAAATGCTCAACCCTCAAATGACGTGTGTCGGGTGCACCACCGTGATTTTCTCGAAGCAAAGTATGTGAATGTGATAAAGTGAGTGTAAGAGATATACGTTTATATATGGTACCGCTACCGGCGATCAGAACTGGTGCAGTCGCCCCTATCGAAGATCAAAGGTGATGCCATCGTAAAAAAAAAAAATTCGAGAAAGAAAATATAATTTTCTTGGAACAGGTGATTCAAGCAATTCAATCAATCGATTGAATGAAACCATCCATCATATCAAACATAAAGCATAGTAGTTAAAATAATTTATAAAACCCGATACGATTGATGTTCAAACCAAACTTTGTCTGAGTAGCGAAAACATAATAATGAAAACCCAAAATAAGCCATAAGTTCAAATATCGTTCATCGCGTCCCCTTGTCCTAACACGAAAACTCGTCCTCTTGCCTCGTTGCCATTGCTGTTGTTTCCAGCATTGCCGTTATTCGGGCGGTTGTTGGTGTTGGCGTTTTGGTTTAACTGGGGGCAGTCCCGTTTAAAGTGACCCTCATCACCGCACTGATAGCACCCCTTCCTGAAGCCCTGGTTCTGCTGGGATGGTTGCCCCTGTTGTCCTTGGTCTTGCTGGTTCTGTTGCTGCTGGTGTTTGGGTTGTGAGGCCCTACAATCCCTGGCCTCATGGCCTGCCTTACCACATTTGTTACACGTCCGACCACACAGCCCCCAATGATGATAGCCACACCTGTTGCATCGTGGCTTCCTCCCTGCATACGAACCCTGGCTGTGGTCGCTTCCCTGGCCTGGATTGACAGAAGACGACTGGCTAATGTTGCGGCTGCTGTTGTCTGGCCTTTTCTGAGTCTGGCCAGCACCAGATGCTTTGTCATGATCACTCCACTTTCGCTTGTTATCATTAGTGGACGCAGTGGCAGTGGGTGTAGCAGCAGTAGCGGCCGAAATACGCGGAGGTAACGATTCGCTTTCCACCTCTTGGTCCACAATCTTGTGAGTCAGACGAACAATCTGTGTCAAATCATTGAGATGGGCTGCAGTGACCAAGCTCTTCACACGCGAAGGCAACCCTTTGATGAATAACTCAATCCTCCGGGACATAGGTCGGGATAAGTTTGGGCACATGTCGGCCAGTTCATACGATCGCTTCACATACGCTTCGACTTCAGATCCAACCATCTTCAAGTTATAGTATTCGTTTTCCAATTTCTGGACCTCGTCCCGAGGACAGTACTCCTCCCTGATCAGTTCTTTAAAATCTTCCCAAGTTGTGGCATTCGCTGCCTCGATGCCCAACAACTGTACCTGGGCGTTCCACCACGTTAGGGCACCATCAGCCAAGGTACCCGCAGCATATTTCACCCTGTCCCCAGCGGGACAGTTACAGATAGCGAACACAGACTCTGCTTTCTCGAACCATCTTAGAAGTCCCACAGCCCCCTCAGTCCCGGTGAAGGTTTGTGGCTTGCAGTCCATAAACATTTTGAACGTACACACAGGCTGGTTAGGTTGAGGTTGCGCTTGTTGACCTAATTAACGGGAGGAAACACATTATAGGAATGAAAAAGACGTGTACGTGGTATAAGAGTAAAAAGTACTTGGTACATTCCGTACCAGCTTGATAGGCTGCTAAAGCCTCAGCCACGCGAGTATTGATTAGGTCGGTCAACTCAGCCTGAGTCATGGTGATGTTACCACGTCCGTGTCCTCGTCCACTCATGTTTCTAAAGTGGGGAATAAACCGATTTAGAGAGCGAAACGAGATAGGAGTCGAGCATCATACTGATATTCACGTACTACTAAGTTCACACATAGTAAGGCAGAACCCTTCTCACGCTCGATAAGCCTCACTGGGTCTTGCATGCACCCCGCGTTATTATTAAGTGTGCACCCATAATAATAAGGCAATTTGCATGCTTATCTCAGTGCCTCTTAGCTTGCGCTCGAAGTTTCCCCCGTTCAAACAACACAACAGATGGTATCACAGTTCTACGGTTTACATGAATCAAAGAGTAGTGTCACACTATCCAGTCACTATGGTGTTAAACGTTTCAGTTCATGTATGCTGTGAGTGTGTGACTACTAAGCAAGTAATGCATAAAGTGAGAGAGAGACGAACCTTGCAATCTGGAGCTGAGTGTCATGATCGATTTTCGAAGTTGTTCGGTTATAGTCTGGTTTTACAAAACGTTTTAAAACCTAGTTCACTATAACCTGGCTCTGATACCAACTGTAACACCCCCAAAATTCCACCTGCGGAAACCCCGCGAGGCGTGTTACGCATCAGAGTTCGAGCCACCAATCACACTGAACCAATAGTAAGTACTTAAATAAAACATGTCATTAGTTACTGAAACAAAATGTCAATCTGATATCAATTCCCAAAATGCTGTGTAGCGGAAGCATGCAATCGTTTAGCAATCATTTCATAATAATATTCAAAATCAATGTTTGGTTTATAAGAGAATCCAAGAGTCTCGATCCATGACCACTCCAGCACTCCCAGATAGCAAGTTCATGATTCAAATGTCAACGACCTACAAGCATGCAAACAAGTGTGTCAGACTACGCTGGTGAGTTCAAAGTGTTGCTTACGTGTTGTGTTACCAGATACATGTTAATGCGATTCAATGTTATATTACGATGTTGCTCATGTTAGTTACCCTAGGGACTACGCCCTTACGTAACCGAGGAGTGTGCCTCTTAGCAACCCACTATGTTGTTCAGTTAGTTACCCTAGGGGAACCGCCCTTACGTAACCGAGGAGTGTGCCTCTAAACACCCATAGTGAAACCCAGATAATTAGTGCCTAATAGCGCTATCAACTAATCACCCCCATTGCCCTCCAGGCAATAACCAAAACCGATTAAGTTGTTTACCCAATGTTTCCCGTCCAATGTTTACCCGTTGTCCCAAACCACCGGGACGCATGCTTGAGAAAATGCAATGAACTCACCTTTGGTTTGCTCGGTAAGATTAATGCACGTATTCCAAGTTGATCAATTAGTCCCCGCACGGTTTGATCGACAGGCCGATGTTTTCGAACTACAAGATCACCTCAATGGGGAAGGGGTCTGCTGCCAAGGTCGACGATTAGGAGAGGGAGATCGGGGTAGGGTTTGTTAGATGGGGATTATGAGGAGTATATGAATTACGTACAACCTAATATAGTGGTAATATCCTAAGTCATGTGGGCCGATCCCACATCTTCTCTGGCTACAAAAGGAAACGGCCCAAACTTGTGAGTGGTGGGCTGGGTGCGGTTATGAGGATGTGGGCCGAAATAGTGCATAATTTAAAGTGTGGGTATGTTGCCTAGAATACGCGCGGCCCAACAAATGTCTACATGTTACTACACCAGATTATCATACGCTTAAGAGTAACGGAAGTATAATTTAAACAGAATGTTTCAACACAATAAAGAGGAATAACGAGGAGTATAGATCGTAAGATAAAACGTTACCGACCTTGAAAGTTCGGGTTGTCACAATAGTACCCCTAATTCAACCTTGTCCCTATGTCACGAGACAGAACCCCAATAAACTTAGTCAGGCAGAGCCTTGACATGTGTTATGGGGCTCAGATCAATCGGAAAGGGTAGCGGTGATCGGGAGTTAAAACACTTATAATGGGGTAAGGATCTTATTGTTATTATAAATAAAATAAATAACCAACATAAAATTCTTTTGAGAGTAAGTTGGCGATATGAACAGAAGGACACAAAGGTATGCTCATGAATATCGTATTTATACTCAACTTAAAAACTTAGGCTCACAATTTTATCCTTCCACATACACCTCCTAGGTGCCCTCTTTGAAATGATTTTGAGTTGTTGGCATGCACGTAGACAATTCTCAAATTCTTATTTTAAGTTTAATATTATTTTATTATTTTATTATTTTATATTTTATTTTGATTCTTATCTCGACATGCACACATACAATTTAAACAAAATCTAAATTGTTAACTTTATTATTATTTTATTATATTTATATATATATATATATATTATAATTAATTTAACTGCTTCACTTATTTGGCGCGTATAACTTCTAAAGTATGACGTTTTTAGAAAATAATAAATATGTTATTAGAACGAGAATAATCATATCTATATTTTGAACCAGGTTTCATTAAAAACAGAGTAAGTCCAAATATAATGTATTTTTATAATTTAATTATTAGATGGTTTCTAGGCCTGTCTAGTTACTTCATATTTTTAACGGTCAACTTACCCGAAATCTACCTGTCTAATAATATAAGTTTTTTTTTTGTATACTTTTATTTTTAATAGAAAGGTTACTCATATACAGGCCAATTAATTAGTATAATATTTCAACCAACTATATATATATATATATATATATATATATATATATATAATAGTTTTTAAAACTATTTGGGTCGAATAATTATATTAAAATAAACTAGTTACTAGTTACTAATAAATTTAAATAACCCTAAAATTCTTATATGGGAAAAATAGGAATGTTACACAAGGTGATAGCTAATTCCAGACAGCGATCCCAGCTTGATGAAAGGGGGAGTCTGACGAGGTTAGAGCCAGAGATAGATCCTGGAACATCATTCGAGAAAGAAAAGCTGTAGATGCGCTGAAGATTTTATGAAATCAACATTCAAGAGGGAAGCATTGATGTTGATAGAGTGTAGTTAGAGATTGAAGAGGATGCTACAAAATGTAAGATCCAAGCAGACTGATCAAGACTGAAGAGTTGACATGCTGAAGACTCGCACCGAAGACTTCGTTAACATCCGAGGGGGAGTCTGTTGGTGCATACGTCTGTCGACTTCGTCTTCGTTCGAGTCTTATATTAAGAAATGATAGTCCAGGTCACGTTGTACGAGAAAATAGGTTTTCAGGTGAAACTGGTGATTTCGCACGAAATGAGAAGGTCATTTCGCACGAAATGAATATTGTTCATTTCGTACGAAATGACACATCCCTGTTTCGTACGAAATCAACTGCCTATAAATACCTGTGATGTCATTTCGTTTGTATACTTCTTGATTCCGACGCCGAAGTGATGTCGAAGTGTCTCTAGCCTGTAAACTGTTGTGAAATCAATAAACAAGACAGATTAATGATATTCTAGTGTCATACAAACAAGCTGAATGAAGACTGAATCAATGAATTCCGCCTCTGATTCTTTCTAAGAACTCTTCTGATCGACTCGTTAAGGTCGCACAACGATCCTACATTTAGTCCACACCTTTTCAAAATAGCATGTTTGCTCCCTGTGGTTTAATAAATTGTAACTCGGATGGTCCCTACACTAGATGGCTATTAAATTATTCAGTTAAGTATGTGTAAAATGACAAAAATAACCTTACCTTAATCATATTAAATAAAAAGAAATATATATTAAATAGGCCCCACCCTTTTTATTTAAATATAATATTTAACCCATATCCTACCCCCACCCACCCCAACCCATCTTCTTCACCCATTTACCACCCCTAAACCATCACCACCACCATCCATCTCCACCTCCAAACAACCACTAAATCCACGCCCACCGTGACCACTATATATCAGCATATCACTAGATCGTCTTTCATTCGGGTAACGATGAGAGTCAACTACGCTTGTAGCCAAATTCTTTCCCTCTATATTGGTATAATCAATACCAGACTAAAGTTGGTAGTGAAGACCGATCATCTTAAGTTGCGACCTGAATTTGAACTCTAAATTGGCAATCTTTTCTCCCTTTGACTCCAATCTGTTTCCTTTCAATAGTTGTGTATAGACATCATCAAAAACTCTCATTGCTTTTAATCTTTTAACGTTTTACGTGTTACTTTCGCGTTCCAGTAGTCGTACTCACGTCTTATTTTTGGCCATCACCTTCCTTTGAGCCAAAAGACGGTTTGTTCCTGCCTAGTTCTTTGGATTGAAACCTTTTATCCTCACCATCAGAAGTCAACTTCCTTACATTTGAATCAACATTATCTGAACTTTACAAAGGTTTTCCCCATGATACAGTACTGGTGGTGACTTTTCAAAGGTTCCGGATGGAAGTGACCTACGGTGGCGTTTGATGATGGTTTCAAGCCGATCAACGGTGGCTTTCTGGTGATTTGGGGTGTTGACAGACGGAGATTAAAGTGGTTTCAGTTGGAGATAGGTAGTTTCAAGGGGTGTATGGAGGTTTATAGGAGGTCCGCGATAATTGCCGATGATATGTTATGTGATTCCGGCAATATTGTCCAACTTCCGATGAAAGGGTGGAGGAGGTAGGAGAAGGAGAAAAGGGACTGATGGTTGATGGTGAAGAACAATTGTGGGGCCACATGCTTTTTTGTGACCCATTAGTTTTTATTTGTTTTCTTTATTTATAATAAAGTGGGGGTAGTTAAGTCATTTCACATAAACTTAACTGGAAAAACTAACCTTTATCCATTGAGAGGACTATCCGAGTAACAATTTGTTAAACCACAGTAAGCAAACATGCTATTTTAAAAAGGTGGGGACTAAACGTGAAAAAATGGC